>NC_142008.1:37082765-37243703 GCF_049901715.1 Pseudonaja textilis | reverse complement strand
GATCAGCAAGCATCCACCTTCACTTTTTCCACTAAGAATTTTCTGTATCATTTCATTATTGTAAGACTGACAATTACATAATTACGGATTAGCAACATTTATCCTACCTCAAGATCAGAACCAAGTTTATGTTTTGTTGATTCCAGCATTGATTCCAGCATTTCACACTGATGGGAAAGACTATGGATTTCTTCTTTTTGTTTCTCAATCTCCTCAATCAACTTCTGACCCGCTATTATCTTGTCCAGGGTAACATCTGACATCCCTCTAAAATTACAAATTACCATTCCATTATTACTGGAACACACAAGAAAGATTCATCAAAAGAATTTTAGAGGTGTGTTTTAAAGATCTATATGTCCAAAGTTTTATCAAGGACATCTTTACTAGCTGCTAATTAATTTATCAAAACCTGAGTAAAACCAGAGCATCTTTTATGTCTCTGCTTCCTAAGAAAGTAAAGATATTTTTTCCCAGTATGTTCCATTCCACTTCTAAGCTACAAAAACTCTTAAAGATTATAAGCATTCCAAATGTGTTCAATAATTCACATCACGCATTAACACTTGAATGGTAATTAAGCTTCAAATTCAATTGCTAGAACGTGTGTCACATCCTTATTGCTTTATTGACAATAATGTGAAGGTTTGTTGTCTTATTTTAAGACTTTTTTAACCTTTCAAGTAAAAAGACCTACAAACTTAGGATTATCAGTTAAATCCAAATACTATCAATACCTGATTCTGCTTAGTTTTTTCAAGATCATCTAGATACTATGACCAATTGTAATCAAGACAAATATAAAGCTGTCTTCCTTTTTGCTTGTTCTGTAACTATTTGTTCAACCCCATAGTACATGGAGTCAAAATCAAAAAGTCTACAGGGTCCCACAAAAGCATGATAATGTTTTAAGCTCTGGCCTTTTCATACATTTTTCATGAAATTGCACATACATACAAAGACATGGAGCTTGTGTTGCAGCAGTGCAATGCTCAAGACATCTCTTTGAACATGTATTCATTGTGACTGTAGCACAAATATTAGTGAATCCAAACATGTGCTTCCAATTCTAAAATAGTAAGTTATTTGGGCTGAGAGACACTTTGGAGTTAGCAAGGGAACGAATACAGCATCTGCAATATTTTAAGGTAGTCACAAAAGGCAAAAGGATGCTCAGCTGTGGATGTATCTGATGGTGAAAGGAAAGTCCGATGCTGTAAAGATCTATTCTCCATAGGAACCTGGAATGTAAGATGAATCAAGGCAAACTGGACGTAGTCAAACAAAAGACGACAAGCCTGAACACTGACATCTTAGGAATCAGTGAACTAAAATGGACAAGAATGGGTGAATTTAATTCAGATTGACTATCAGGTATACTACTGCGGGCAAAAATCTCTCAGAAGAAATGGAGTAGCTTTCATAGTCAATAAAAGAGTAGGAAAAGCAATATTGGGATACAATATTTTAAGGCAAACCATTCAATATCACAGTATGGCAAACCATTCAATATCACAGTAGTCCAAGTCTATGCCCCAACCACTGGAGCTAAAATTGAACACTTCTATGAAGTCCTATAGAAGCTTACAGAATTAACACCAAAAAAATGATGTCCTTATTATCTTGGGGGATTGGAATCCAAAAGATAACAGGAGTAACAGGCAAGTTTGGCTTTGGAGTACAAAATGAAGCAGGGTACAGGCTGATAGAATTTTGTCAAGAGAATACGATGGTCATAACACCTTTTTCCAATAACCCAAGAGGTGGTTCTACACATGGACATCACCAGGTGGTCAACACAGAAATCAGATTGACTATGTACTCTGCAGCCAAAGATAGAGAAGTTCTATACCTGTGATGGCAAACCTGTGGCACTCAGAGCCATTTGTGCCAGCACAGGAGCTGCAGACAAACTTACCTCACTGGTCATGTGTGTGCTTCACAGCTGATTTTCAGCCAGTTTGAGGCCTTTTTCGGCCTCCCAAAGGCTTGAGGAAGTCTTCTGCAGGCTTTGCAGGCCAAAAAACAGCCCTGTTTCATCACTTCCTTTTTTCAAAAATACGGGAAGTGATGAAACATGGCTAGTTTTTGGCCTGCAAAGCCTGCAGAAGCCTTCCTCAAGCCTTTGGAAGGCCAAAAATCATCTGTGAGGAGCAGTAAAGGTAAGGGGATGGTAGGGTTAAATATGTGGATATTACACGCGCATGCGTAGGGGGTGTGGAGGGGCGCACATTGCCTTTTAGGTGTTGACATGCAAGTGCGAGCATGCGAGCGCACGCACAATTTTTGGCACAGGAGCCCCAAAAGGTTAGCCACCACTCCTCTATACAGTCAGTAAAAACAAGACCAGTAGCTGACTGTGAATGTTTCATGCAAAGATGGGTATGATAAAGGACCAAAATGGCAGGAACCTAACAGAGGCAGAAGAGATTAAGAGGTGGCAAAATTACACAGAAGAACTACACAAGAACAAGCTTAACATCCCTGATAACCACAATGGGGTGGTCACTGACCTCAAGCCAGACATCCTAGAATCTGAGTATTGTGTTCTGAAAAGACTGAGCTAAAGTTCTCACTCCGGTCCGCGTATCCAGCAGGAATGCGGACTGCTCCTATTGGGTGATAGCATTTGACAGCTGAGTATAAAAAGCTGTCAAACAGTATCAGCTGTTCCCCACCAACTGGCTGCCCTGTTAGCATGGCAGTTGCAGCAACTCTTTATTTTTCAAATAAAGTTATAGCTGAAGGTTGCTCTGTGTTGCCTCTGTCATTCTGCCACCTACTCAATATTGAGCAACAACAAAGCTAGTGGAGGTGACAGTATCCCAGCTGAGCTATTCAAAATCTTAAAAGACATTGCAGTAAAAGTCAGTTTATATTCCAATTTTAAAGGGCAACGCCAAAGAACGTTCAAACTATTGCACCATTGCACTCATTTCACATGCTAGTAAAGTTATGCTTAAAATCCTACAAGCTAGGCTCCAGCAGTGTGTGGATCGAGAACTATCAGAAGTACAGGCAGGATTTCAAAGAGGCAGAGGAACTAGAGATCAAATTGCCAACATACATCAGATCATGGAGCTAGGGAGTTCCAGAAAAACATCTACTTCTGCTTCATTGACTATGCTAAAGCCTTTGATTGTATGGATCAAACAAATTATGGCAAGTTCCTAAGAGATGGGAGTACCAGACCATCTTATTTGTCTCTTGAGAAATCCAAGAAGCAACAGTGAAAGCTGGACATGGAACCACTGATTGGTTCAAAATTGGGAAAGGAGTCCAGCAAGGCTATATATCTGTGATGGCAAACTTATGTCACATGTGCCACAGGTGGCACGCAGAGCCATTTGTGCGAGCACCCGAGCTCCAGTCTTTGGACTGCAAGGTGATCAAACCAGTCAATCCTAGAGGAAATCAACCCTGACTGCTCTTTAGAAGGCCAGATCCTGAAGATGAAACTCAAATACTTTGGCTACCTAATGAGAAGGACTCACTGGAGAAGAGCCTAATGTTGGGAAAGAGAGGGCAATAGAAGGGGACAACAGAAAATGAAGGGGCTAGATGGAGTCACTGAAGCAGTAGGCATGAGCTTAAATGGACTTCAGAAGATGGCAGACATGAAGGCCTGGAAGACCATTGTCCATGGGGTTCCGATAAGTCAGACATCAACTAACAACAACATATTAATGAAAAGGGCAGCTAGAGGTGACATGATAGCAGTGTTCCAGTATCTAAGGGCTTCCACAAAGAAGAGGGAGTCCAATCTATTCTCCAAAATACCTGAAGGCAGAAACTAATTTTCCAAAGGAATGGACAGAAACTAATTTTCCAAAGGAATGGACAGAAACTAATTAATGAGAGAACCAACCTAGAACTAAGGAGAAATTTTCTTACAGAATAATTAATCAGAAGTTATGGTACTCAAACACTGATGATTTTTAAAAAGAGATTGGATAACCATTTGTCTGAGGTGAATAGGGTTTCCTGCTTGATCAGGGGATTGGACTAGAATACCTCCAAAGTCCTTTCCAACTCTGTTATTTTGTTATTCTGAAGATTTACAAAGTGCTGTTGAAATTGAATTTAAAATATGAATATATTAAATACTGTATGATTCAATGGACAAACAATTTTGGTTATAGTGCTTGAACATGTGGAATAAAGGGCTGAAATTTATGGTGAACTAAAACCTTAAATAAACATCTATAAAAGCATGTACTATTGGTATTTATGGAAAATTGACAACAATTGACAAGATGTATATAGGTATTTCAAATATTTGCTGTAAATGTAAAGAAAGCACTTTTTATCATATCTGGTAGACTTGTAACAAGGCAAAGAAGCACCGAGACCAGATTTAATTTTAATTCAGAAGATCCTTGAAATAAATATATAATAGAAATTTTAAAAAGTGAAGACTGTTGGACATAGATCTGAAGAAAAAAAGTGGAATTTATTACATATGCAACTATTTTAATTTGGGGGAAATAATGTAACTAGTTTTATTTCCACTTGAAACCATTTTCTATAATTTCTACTCAAAAGATATAAAAATAAAGCTTTAATTTTGGTTTTTGATGATTAAGTAGGTAGTTGTCACAGAAATGGCTAGCACTACCTTTATTAAGTAAAAAGCTGAGATTAATTTTATCATATAACTTACTGTACTTAAAAAGTTGGAAGGCATACATATTTTCCCCTCTCTTCCTCTTTTTATTCCCTTTCCTTTTTTCCTTACCCTCTTTCCTATTGTCTTTGTTTCATTTATATTTTGTATCAGCAAAATAATAAAAAAAAGTATTGCTATATGAACCCCATGTCCCTTCTAGAGAAATTCAGGCTACATTAAGCAAGGCTAAATCACCCTTGGTGATTCAGCGTTCTTCTGGTTCCAAAATGCAGGAGGGACCAAGACCTAAATCAATCTTTAATGAAATGAGGATCAAACTTAAAATTCAGATAAATTACCCATTCATCTTAATATAATTAAATAGGTGAGGAATAATAATTTTTCCATTGTAGCAAATTAAAAGCTGGATGCAATGTATTGCATCTATAGACAATGTCATATACCCTTAATCAAATAAATCATTATGTACCATTGTCTTTCACAGTTATCAAACTATATCATAGAAAACCCACTCCCACCATAACTTACTGGATTGTATAATCTAAAGAACTATTCTCATTTTTTTCACTCAGAAACATATCACCAAAACTTTCTGTCATTTTACTGTTCATTTTCCATCTTGGAGTTGATGATTTAACATTCTTATGCAAAAAGAAATCCATTTTTGCATTCAATGATTTATTTTTTATGGGAGATGTCCGAAGTTCAACAAAGCCTTTCTTAACCATTTCTTCCCCAACATCCAGTAAACCACATTCTGCCCGGGCAACAATGGTACCGTCCCGATACACAATTTTATGTGTTATCTTCATTTCTTTTTCAAACACCAAACTATTCAGAAATAGCCTCCCCTGCAAAATAAAATTTAGAAGGTATTATAGAAGAAGTTGAAATATGATCTTACTATTAAAGAATCTCATAACTATAGAAGTTTTCATTCTCCCTGCCTCCCTCTCCCTATTTGTTATTGATTGCTCCTTTTGTTTTTCTATCCCTTTCAACAGAGCATTTAATCTTTGAGGATCTTTGAGGATACTGACTGCTATTTTACAATCAAGGATATGCTCCATTTATGATGTCTGTCTAGCAATTTAGAAACTGTCTAGAAGTGAAACCACCTTTATATAACCCTTGGGGAAAAAAGAATGACAGACTGCTTTTCATCATCTTGCCTGTACATAAATGTTATTAAAGGGAAAGATTGTGGGGAGTGGGCAGAATAAAAGCTCAATTCCTTGTTCGGGTGTCTCTTCATGAAATTAATAAGATGTTATAGAACATGCCATACTAAAACTAGGTTTTTTGATAATCAGTAAAAGAAAAATGAAGAGTAAGTACCTCACAATATAATTAAAATAACGTGAATATTACACCAAGAGAAGACCTAATGCTGTTACTTTTTTTTTTTTTTGCAATTTTATATATACGCATTTTTCTCCACATCCTTGCCACAACAATCAACTATGAAATTTACATTTGAAATTGACATGCACAAACATAATCACATGAAGTATCTGGCTTACCCGATCAAATTGATTTAAATCTATATTAGCTGATATCTGTAATCCCCACAATTTATACTTTGTTGCCACACCAGGAAATTGCAAGTTTTCAGAGATCTCAACTATTTCTGATCTTCTGAGGACCTCAGAGTTCCCATAGTCAATGTATAATACTCGGCACTGTAACAGAAATAACCAAAATTTAAAAAAAATATCTGTCTTTTTAAGTTGTAAGGTAGCGAAGCCTATTCTTTCTGGATGACACTCTACCCCATTTCCTCCTCACTGGGCTTTCTATAATGGTTTTCCATACATTGGGATTCTCCAAGTACACCCTGTTTATACCATGTCACTAACTCTTATTTTATTTGAAAATCACTCTTATTTTGCTCCTTAGTTTTGAACAAAGCAGGAAAGCCTTCTTCCTTCCTGATTTTCCTCATGGATATATTATGCAAAAATCAGAAAGCTTAGCATTATAAACATGACTTTTCAAAGAGCAAGCAATCTGAATAAAAAAATATCACTTAAATTTATAATAAAAGTAGACATGCACTTGAAGGATATAGTGGACATTAAATCTAATTACTGAATATGTGTTTACAGTTAAAAACAACCAATAGAACAAAATGTACAAAGACAAAAGAAAATGTAATCTAAGTAATTACATTCTGTTCTCTTAGGGACACCTCCATAAACTTTATCTTACTGAAAGTTAATGGCTGACCTTTCCCTGAATCAGAGCTGTGAACATTATTTGAAATATTTGACCCTTAACTACAACTGCCTTTTTATTTGAAAATCTTCTATATCTACTCCTTGCCCTGAAGAAACAGAATAGAAAGTCTCAGTAACTGTCTCCACTTAAGACTGTCAAGGTATCAATATAATTGTGTATCCTAGTAAAAAGTAAAGCTTACAGACATTGTGGGGCTTATTTACAAGTATGCAAATATAACAAAATAGGACAAAAAGGTTAGTCCAAGCTTAGCTGTACATAATCTCTTTGTTTAGACCTATTAGACATTAAAATCAGAAGTCAATAGGTCTCCCAAATTTTACAATGAGGTTTGGATAATGATTGATTTCCCCATAATTAAACCTAACTTGTCCCTTTTTTAAAATACAGAAGCAGAACAAGACAAAAAAAAAATTGAACAGTACACATATGATTACTAACCAGGCTACATACTTAAACCTGCTGCACATTACAAAACTTCATTTTTTCTTGTCAACCCATCTTTGTATTTCCAAAATTGTGTTTAAAAAATCAAGCTGACCAGCTATTAATCAAAACATCCTTACTTTTTCATTATTGATAACTTTGACTACTTTACATCTGTACCAGCATTTATCTTCAGAAAAGCAACCTCCATATATCTGAGGATTAAAACACAAGTAGGTCAATTTGTAACTTTCCATGTATTTTTTACATCCTAACTTTATTATAGTATGAATAATTTTGCCCAGAATATTATAATTCATTGAATACAATACTGCAAAAATGTACTGAACCTTTTTTCTATTTTTATAGCTACCAATTCAGATTTTCTTAAAGCAGCCTTTTATTCTGAAAAGGGTGCATTTGTATAGTAGAACAAAGCAGAACAAATTTTTGTTCTTAAAGAAATCATTGTCATATTGCACATAAAACAGATGCAGAGTGCACAGAAAGTCATCATTTACCAGCATGCTTAACCATAAAACAATTAAGAGCAAACATTGCTATGAGCAGCAAAAAGATGCTGCTTACATACCATCCTTCTACCAGTATTTATGATTTTAAAATAGTCAAACAAACTGCCCAAACTCAAGACGCTATTAAATTAAGCCACCAATCTTTAACATAGTAGTCCTTGCTTAGCAACCACAATTGGGCTTAGCAATTTGACTAAGTTGCTAAGCAGAAAATCAGATAACCATATATCTCTTATGGTTGTTAAGAGAAGTATTGCAGTTGCTAAACAAAAATAAATCATATTTTTTCTGCCTTCTCTATTAACTCTGCTTGTTGTACTCATTTGCAAAACATAATTATTTAATTATTTTAGTGAATCCTTATCTTCAAACAATTACTACATGATCCAGTCTGTAACTAAGGACTATCTGTACACACTGTTATAATATTTCTATAGCAACCAGAAGTATTTTTTCTTTTTAATAGCCACACATCCATAGTTTGTCAATTGTTTGGAAGCTGCTCTTCTTTGTCCACTAGCATTAAAATGAGTAAAGCTTGCCAATCACTAAGATGGCATGTTCAGCAATGCCAAGATCAGCACTCGTATTTAAAATATTTACTCAAGTTTTCTATCATAAACAGCTCAAAGTATATCACAAATATAAATGAAAATAGCATTTGAATACAATATTTTGAGGCAAATGAAAAGCCAGATCACATAATGCAGGGGTGTCAAACTCGATTTCACTGAGGGCTGCATCAGGGTTGTGTTTGACCTCAGGGGGCTGGGGTGAGCATGGCCAGCTTGATGTCACTCATGTTGGGGGCACCTGTGGCGGTCCAAGCACAGTCCGTTTTTGACTGCGACAGCCTCCTGCAACCCTCTGCCAGTGAAAATGGAGGCCGGGAGCACTACCTGCAGCCCTCCCAAGTTCACTGGCAGAAGCACCGCGGGCCAGAACTTTGCTGTGTTCGGGGCAGCCCCTGATCCAGATCTAAGCACCCTGCGTGCCAGATCCAACCCCCGGGCCTTGAATTTGACATCCCTGACATAATGTATTACACCAAGTTTTGTAGAACAAGCCACAATTAACAGAATGGCTGGGTCATAAGTAATATATCATTTAGCATGAAAGGTAAACCTAGTCAATATTTACTGTGCATGTGCTAAAAGCAGTGGTCGAAGACAGGAATATATTATTTAAAAGCTCATCGATTTACTTCAAATAAAAGTCCTTGGAATACATGTTAAAACATACAAATTCAAGTGATGTCTGCAAGATGTTATCTTATGTTCATATAAGATAAGAAAATGTATATATAACCTACCTTATTAAAATCAGGATTGCCAAAAACTGGGGCAGCTTGAGGACAGATTTCAGCCAGACCAGAACTAATCTTTAAAATTTCCTGAGACTTATTAATGTTCTAGACAATACACATTGAAATCCAAATCAATATTCACATTCAAGATTTTCACACCACATTATCAGTGACAAATACTAAAGTGATTCAAACATAAAACATTCTACATGTAGAATTTTATGAGTTTATCTTAAACTTGATTTTATCAAATTTAAGCTTCAAGAATTTCTATTTTAGATTAAATGGTGACTCCCACAGGCATGAATTATTTTAATCTCACTTTAACCAACCAGTGCTGTTCATAATACCCCACAATTTTGACCTTACCTGTGCCCAAAAAGTTACAGCATCTTCTACGTGACAGCCAACTGCATTTTCAACTGTAAGAAAAAAAAAGTCAATTCAGTTTTTTATTAAGAGGGTAGTTTAAAAAAACCTATATACCCTCTTAATATATGTACCTTTATTATACTCTGAATCCTCTTCCATGTTGACAGAACCTAAAACATAGAAGCAATCATTGGTTAGAATAATAGCCTATTATTTATTAACTTAAGCAGTTTCACCATTACATATACCTTTTCAGTGGAAGAAAAAAAAAACAGGAAACTAATGGTTAATTTACTTGCCACTTTTTTAGAACAAGATGTGCTGTCCATTCTCAAAACCTGTAGATAAGGCTCAGATATCATAATAATATAAGTAGTCCTTGACTAATGATTACAACTAGGATGAGAATGCAAAATTATGAGTGTCACCAGATTTATGTCCTTTTTGATAAGATTAAGTGAGTGACAGTGGTTGCTAAATGAATTATGCAGTTGTTAAACGAATCTGGCTTTCCATATTTTCTTTCCTTATTGAAAACAAGGTGGGAAAATCACAAATGGCAATTACATGATTTTGGGATGCTGCAACTATTGTAAATACTTGCCAGTTGCCAAGTGCCTGGATTTTGATCATGTGACCATAAGGATGCTATGTCGTAAGTATGATTATCAATTGCAAGTCACTTTTTTCAATGCTATTGTAATTTTTAAAAGGTCGCTAAAGAAACAGTTTAAGTCAAGGATTATCTATATACCATGAGGTTAGTTTAATTAAGGCTTAGTAAATAGTTTGAAACAATTTATTGGGATTTATAAATAATGTCTTAGGAATTCATGCAATGGCAAAAATTCAGCCTGTTCTGTCTTGTTTAAAAAGTCCTGAATAAATAATTCATAGTTTAATATGATATATCATAAGCCATTTCTCTAGCATCTAGCAGTAATACCAAAAGTTTCTCTTATGGCAATATGGATACAACTATCACTTGCTTCTTAAGTTTTAGAAGAGTTTTGTCTTACTAAAAACTGTTATTTTTGTAATTGGAACACCACTGTTTTATCAGCAGATGTCCCTGCCTTTTATTAGTCTCTCCTGAACAAGCTTCCTCAACACTCCTTCCAGATTCACCTATAATGTAAACTTGGAACACTATTATTTCAAAGACAGACATGTCTTAAATTTTATACTAGAGTACTATAACCTTCTCTAAGTTGTTTCAATCCTTTTCCTAATCAATTCCAATACCGAAAGTAGCAACAGAAATTTTGGGCTCAAGTGTGGCTGTACATCTACGACTGCCTGTATTAGTAAGCTGCTGAGGCGGTTTACAACTTAAGATCTCCCTGCTTCAATTCAAGATTTCAACCACTATACTGCAATTCATTTACAAATTCATTAGTGGATCAGACATACCGTTAACCATTCTGCTTTAAAGATTACCCAAACCTGGTTCAATTTAAAATTAACTATCCAATTAGTATTTTCTAGGGACACAAGATTTGCAGAAAACATACCCTATCTACCTTTCTATTTCACTAATCTAAAAACAATATAAATTTGGTTGACTGCTGCAAGAACTAAAATGGTAATGTTTATTCCAGAGCACTGAATAAAGTTGTTACAAAAATTCCACTTGTTTTACCTCATTTATAAGTCACACCTCTATCATTGCAATTGCCTATCTTAATTAACAATATTAAATTATTAAAACGATTGCTATTCCACGAGGCCGTGCTGCAAATATCTCACAAGATGAATCCCTTGAAATTTAATACAAGTATCTCGTGGACTCTTGGTAAGCCACTTATGTACCCACAGTTGCTTGATCCAACAAGTGGCTGGCTTTGCAGTATATATCATAGTAAACCACAAACTCTTATGCAGCCGAAGCTCCTGAATTAATAGCCAACTGACCGTTTTCGTTTAACGCGTCATACAATCTAGCCACATGTAAAAGTTAAATACTTAACAGACTCCACTTTTCTGTAAAACTGTGTGATACTGTCGGCATTTTCGCGTTTTTTTTTTTTTTTTTTCAAAGGAGCGATTCAGTCCTTAAGGTTTCCGCGTTTTAGAATCAAATCGCCACTTAACTAGTAGGTGGGAAATGTTCTTTGGGTTTTATTTGTCTTCCTCCCGTGCTCACTCTATTTCAGAATCACAGCCAACCGTCTGTTTTAATAACTGGGCGAATTAGGATTCCGAAAACTAGAGCCACTCACCCTAATGGAAACGACGATACTCGCAGCACGCAACCAAAATTGCGCCTTTAATACAGTCACATGAAATACTAAAGTAGTCTACGCCTGCGCGAGAAGTAGACGGCAGTTAACGGTCTTTCTCATATCTGATTGGGCAAATCTAACTACTGCTCTTTGGCCATTGGTCCTCAGCTTTCAGGGTCTTTCGTTTTTTTCTTTTGGGGTGGGGAAACCTCGGTTTGGCTACTACGTGCTATGGTGGGCTCACTCCTTCCCCATGGTGGCAACGGAACATTCTGTATGTTTCATTCTAGGTAGCCTGATTCCCCTTAGAATCTTCCTGGATAAAACTGCCTCTTTTTCCCATATTCATAAAGTGCTGTGCATACTTTGCCAGTGGTTTTTGAAAAGGTGAGGGTTTTTTTTCTTTTTAAATTAGCCTTAATAGAGTCCAGCTATCCCCTTTAACTTAGGTTTCTGGCTAATTTTTAATCAGAAGTACCAAAGCTAGCTTGCAAGCTTTCGGGATCATAATGCATATAATCACTTTTAATGCAACATTGGTGTCATCAAAACTAAGGTAGCTGGAAATAACCACTTCATAAACACATGGCACAACATAGAATAAGTAGATTCAGTAGCCCATCTGCATTTAAAACACACAGGCCACTTTTGAAGACAACAGAGACAGGGTCGCTGTTTTGAAGGGTTACAGAGGCCATCTATATCAAAATTTAATAGCCTTCTCTCAATAGAGGGGGAGGGATACAACATCATCTATCTCCAATCTAGAACACAGTCCTTTCAACAGTTCCAAGAAGGCTCCACACCAATTTGCATTACTCAGGAGACCTTGATGACACAGGTGGCCTTAAAGGACTTACAGAATGCAAATGACCAGCTGTCTGCAAGGAATATAATTTCTTCCATTCCCTACTTTCCAGTCCAAGCTGAAGAAGCTTCTTGGATGAGAAGTGAAATGTCTTCAAAGAAAAACCAGAAAGCCCAGTTGCCTCTTGAATAAAAGCACCTTTGGGACAACCATGACCTGGATAATCAAGAATCTCCAGAGACATTTGTTGGAAAAAATTTAAACTGCCAGATCATTGACTGTTACATCCTCTAACCCCAACTCCTTTAACCTTAAACTATCTACTGTTGACCTCACCCCATTCCTAAGAGGTCTGTAAGGGCCTACTGGCATAAGTGCCTACTGGCTTGCCTACCATCCCTGACCTATTGTCTCCATTTAATTGTACCTATTTCCTCATGTTTACACTTACATTTATTAACTTGTAAGCAATTGACAAATCAAATCAATAAATAATAAACATCATTTCAGCCATTGTCTATCCACTGTGGGATGAAGGCCTCTTCCACATGTTTCCAAGCAATACAGTCTTGAGCTGTCAATTAGGCCCACAATAATTGTTGACGTCATTGATCCATTTTGGATCCAAATCTTACTGTCAGATATGTTGCTCTAACAAAGGGAAAGAAGTGTTGGAAGAAATATCCTGGGTTCAGTTCCAAGTGGGGAAAAAAACACTGGAAACATGGAGGTGTTTGGAAAGATGGTTTAATGGTGGACAGGACCACATTACTTGGAGCTCCAAAGTGAAAAGGCTGATCACATGCTTCAAGATGTTGGGTAAAGGAAAAGAAGAAAGGGCTGAGATGCTGAGAGTGCCTGGTTTTATACCCTCTGTTGAAATTTGAATTTGAGCTTGTATTCTGATTGGTTGTCAGACTCCCATGGGGCAATGCAAGGGCAACTCTGTAGGTTGTCCTGAGTTCCAGATTGGTTGAGCCTTGCTGCGTGATGATCTAATGAAAAGGGCTTTGGGCAATTGCTATAGCTTTATCTGGAGATCTTTGTTATGTAAAATATTCTGGCCCAGGCCTTAATAGCCCACCTATTAACAAAGGTGGGGGTGAGCTTCTGCTTCTGAGGTGAGTTTCTGCTTCTGGGTTTCTATTCTTTAGGGGAAATATTCTGCCTTTTTAATATTTCCTAGGATATTTCAATTTTCTAGGAGTGGGGTGGGTGTTTCCTACAGAAGGAAATAATTTACTAGAAAAACCAAATAAAATGTAGAAGGACTTACTACTAATAGTAAGATGCATATTCTTATTCAGCCTTATTTCAAACTCAGTAAAACCAATTCAACTGGAGATTTGAAAATTTTCAAACACAAAATTATTAAAATTCTCTCTTTCTCTCTCTCTGTATATGAGAGAGGGAGGGGAGAGAGAGAGAGAGAGAGACCAGCAATGAACAGGGAAATGTGGGTGTGAAATTGACAATATTTTCTTCTATTAACTCATATTACAGCAGGAATTCGATACATAGTTTTTCCAAATAGACTACTAAAATGCTCATTACAAGCAAGCAACTATGATAATGAACTAAACTACATGTCTTCTAAGGTCCTGCACTATAATTCTATAACTCCTGAATTTTATCTGCTTATGGAAATGGAATATGCATCTCAAAAAATTCACTCAAAAAAGAAAGTGAAAGGTGCTTCCTGACATGGAATAGGATAAAGAATCAGGAGAATATTGATAAGTATTGTGGTAAATGTTATTTGGAAATGAAACCTGACTAGTGCAGAATATAAAATAAAGGAATTGGAGGTCTTCTAGTCCAATCTCTTCTTAAAAACTTCAACTAAGGGTAATTTCCAAACTAGAAACTTGGACAGCGACTTATTTAGCAGCTTAATTTTCACCTTAGCAGACAAGAAGCCTAAATCTACTGGGCAGAATTGCTTTAAGAAAGACCCGCACAGTGTAAAGATACAAGGTTGTTTTTTTTTTTTTTGCAAATTAGCCAATTAAAAGCTAAAGCAAACAATTTTATATAACCTTGTGAAACAGAATTAAATAGTTATGCCCAAAAAGGTGCTCCCATTAATTATTTGTCAAATTCAGATAGACTTACAACAATATTTACTAATATTTACCTCTCCCCTCTGCACCCAATCAGTCCTTACGTACATGCGCGGCATTGCCTGCAGCCTGCTTTTGCCCACCTGCCAGGCCAGCCATTGCTGCATGCCTTCTGCTGTGGCCCTGCCTGATCTCCCTGGGAGAATGAGGCTCTACAAGATCCAGGGCCCAGTCGCCTACCTGCCACTGTCGGTCGCCTTTCCCTCCCCCCACTTGCCACTGCCGCCCTAACCTCCAGCAGGTAAGGCCCAGCAGCTGCAGTGAATCCAGGCAGGGGGCGAGATGCAGACTGGTGGGGACTTGAGCTAAATTTCGCTATATCGGAGAATGTGGAGAGGCTCGTGTTCTCCTGCTGCTGGGAAAGAAAAGAGTCTTTCCCGGTATAGCTCCGAGCAGCAGAGAGAAACAGAATTCAATCGGGCTGCTTCTTTGCCGCTCAGAGCCACCTGTTTCCCTATTGGAGGGGAACTTGCAAACTTTTCGCTGTGCCAGGAAAGACTCTCTTGCTCTCCCAGCAGCAGGAGAACACGAGCCTCTCAACATGTACTCCAGTACAGTGAAATTTAACTTGGATTCACTGCAGCTGCTGGGTCTTGCCGGCGGGAGGCAACAATGGGGGTGGGTGACACTTTGCTGCCCACATGGCCCCTTTGCCTGCCACCCCTTCCCTCTCCTGTCCTCAGCCCCTTTGTTGGACCCAGAACAATCGCCCCTGGTTGGCCCCACCATGCCACCTGGCCGCACCCATGTTGGCAACAGGCACCATTTCGAAGTTGAAGAAGTTGGGGAAGGAGGTGGAGGGTCCTGCAGTGGTCGGTGTTCGATCACGGGAAAAAGAGACTTGAGACCAATGTGACAGTTCAGCTCTTTATTTGGTATATAGATCTGTGCTGGACCTGCGAGCCGCGGCAGCCCTTCTTATAGGGATTACCAGCGGCTTGCATCCAATGACAGCTCTGATTGCCAGCTGCGGTGGAAGCGTCTCTTCCGATGACCCTTCTCCTCCTCCTCTTCCTCTTCTCGCAACCAGCAGCTGTGGCGAGGCCAAAAGTGTGCACATGCGAGGGGAGATGCTCCTCAAGCAAGTGCCAAAGCACAGCAAAACTGGGCACAGGGTGGGCAGTTGCACGCTTGAGGACCTCCTCGTGCATGTGCACTGTCCCAGCTCCACCACAGCCCCCGGTCATGAGAGGAGGAAGAAGAGGAGGAGGAGGGTCACCAGAAGGGACGCTTCCACCACAGCTGGCGATCATTGTTCAGCCAATCTGGATTCCCAAAAGAAGAACTGAAAGAAGTAGCGAAGAGCACCAAGGAGAGCTTGCTGGCTTGGGCCACCTGTGGCTTTGAGAGAAAGAGAGACAGACAGACAGACAGACAGATAGTGGGGCAGGGGGAGAGAAGGGAAAATAGGGAGAGAGAACAGAGAGAGAGAGAGAGAGAGAGAGAGAGAGAAGGGAAGGGGGAAGAGAGAGAAAAGGGGGGGAAGAGAAAAAGAGGGAATGAGAGGAAGTGAGAGAGAGCGAGACAAGAAAGAAAAGAGAAAGAAAAAAGAGAAAGGAAGCAAAAGGAAGAAAAGGGATAGACAAAGAAAGGGAGAGGTGGAAGGAAGGGAAAGAAAAAAAGACAGGGAGGGAGGAGAAAGTGAATGGGATGTATGAATGGATTGATTAATACATGGCGGGAACACTCCTCCCCTCTTGGTTCAGCCCAACCTACATTACGTAGTCCCCTAAGCAGGCGGGGCATTTAAGGTGTCTACTTGACCTGCGCAGCTCAGTCGTGGCATGGTCTTCGGCAGATTTGGACGGGATCCTTGTTGCTCCTGTCCGTCTCGATGGAACCGCCTGGAAGGGTGAGCCAGGCCTCTCGCTGCAACTCCCACCCGGTTTACCGGGGTCGGTCCGAGTTGTCGTCTCCTGTTCCCGCCAGGTCTTTCCGGGCTGGTTGAGCTGGCTTGGCTGCTTCTTACAAGCGAGGCTTCGTATTGGTGGTTCTCTTGGTTCCCTTCTGCCGCCGTCGTCTGCCAGTAAGTAGTGTTGGTTTATTTTTCTGTTTATTGGTGTAGGTGAGGGGTGTTCGGGTGGTGTTGGTTGTGGGTGTCCGGGTTGTTGATATGTTCTGGGAGGATTTTCTTTTCCCTCTTGGTTAATGTTTGGGGTCTCTCTCCCCCCATTTTTTTATTAAATTCTACTTGTGGTGTTTGCACATTGCTCATGTTGTCGGTGGTTGTTCTCAACCTTAGTTGGTCGATGTGTCATTTCCAGCTTCTCCCGTTCTGTTTCTAGCTGGTACAACTGGGGGCCTGTCACCTGGGTTATTTTGGCCGGTACCCAGAGTGGTCCCCTGAGAAATTTTTTACGTAAACTGTGTCTCCCGGGGTGAATGTGCAGTACCTGCTAAATGAGTCTGGTGGTTTTTCAGGATTATATGTCGGGTGCAGTCTGTCCAGGTGTGATCGTAGTTTTCTGCCCATTAAGAGTTCTGCTGGGCTTTTGTTGGTTTTTGAGCTAGGTGTTATGTGTTGTATTGTCAGTAGTTTATTGATTTTGTTGTGTATGTTCCCTGTGTCCATTTTCTCTAGTGCGTCTTTTGTGTACCTGACCATACGTTCCGCCCACCCATTCGCTGCCAGGTGAGCGGGCACTGGTCAATGCGTGTCAGATGCCCCATTCGGTGAGAAATTTTTCAAATGCCAATGCCATGTCAGACACTAGCAAGTCTGGTAGTCTATGGGTGGCAAACAGTTTGGTTAGTTTTTTTATGACTGCTTCTGTGGTGGTAGATTGCATGATGCTCACCTCTAACCAGTTTGAGTAAGCGTCAACGGTTATTAGAAATGTGTGTCCTTTAGTGGGTCCCGCAAAATCTATGTGGATCCTTGACCAGGGTCCCCTGGGTGTTTCCCACTCGAGGGTCGGTGCGAAGGGGGGGTTGGCCTGGGTCTTTGGCATTTGCCACATGTTGCCACCCACGTCTCTATGATCTTGTCCATTCCCGGCCACCAGACGTAGCTCCTGGCTAGGGATTTCATCTTAACGATACCTGGGTGTCCCTCGTGCAGCATGTCCAATACCCTCATTTGCAATGTTTCCGGAACCACCACCCTGTCCCCCCATAATATATATCCCTTTTGGGTAAATAATTCAGTTTGCCAGTTCCGGAACAGTTTAAACTGCTCGCCGCCCTCGGTTTCCGGCCACCCTTTTTTCTCCCAGCTCAAAATCCACACCAGTTTCCTGTCTCTGATAGTCTCTCTGGTGATGTCTGACGCGGTCATTGATGGATTGTACAATGTCTCTATCTGCAGGGTGGATGTTGTGGGTGCTAAGTCGTCTTCCAGGTCCGACAGGGGGGAGCGGCTTAGTGCATCTGCGTGCAAAATGCTTTTCCCGGGGCGGTGTATTAGTTGATAGTTGTAGGCAGCAAGGAACTCGGACCACCTTGTCATCCCTGGTGACAGGATGTTAGGGGTGGCCTTGTTCCCTGCCAGGATCCCCAGGAGCGGTTTATGGTCAGTGATAAGTGAAAAGTTCCTACTGTAGAGCTACTCATGGAACCGCTTCACACCGGTAATTGCTGCTAGCACCCCCTTGTCAAGCTGGCTATAATTCCTCTCTGCCTTGGACAATGTCTTGGAGAAGAATGCAATCGGCGCTTCTCTCCTGTCTGGCAAAGTGTGGCTCAGGATGGCTCTGACGCCGAATGGCGAAGCGTCGCAGGTCACCGTCAGAGGTAGGGTTTCACTATGCTGCATGAGGACTGAGTCCGATGTGAGGAAGTCTTTTATTTTCTGGAATGCAGTTTCTTCCCGCTTTCCCCAGGACCAGGTGGCTGTTTTGTCCAGTAATCTATGAAGTGGTTCCACCGTTGTTGCCTTCTTTGGCAAAAAAACATTGTAAAAGTTAATCAGTCCTAGGAAAGCCTGCAGTTCTGCTTTATTCTGTGGTCTTGGGGCTTCCTTAATAGCTCTAATTTTTCTCTCTGTTGGGTGGATTCCATTTTTGTCAACCCAGAAACTCTACTTTTTCTGTGCATAGTTGGCACTTCTCTTTTTTTACTTTTAGTCCTGCATCTTTAAATTTTTGAAGGACCTCCCTTAGATGGCTCCCCAACTGGCTTTTGTTTTTTGCTGACACCAAGACATCGTTGAAGTAGGGCACCATCCCTTTTATCCCTTGTTAATAGTTCTTCCATTAAGCTCTGGAACAACCCTGGTGCCACGCTGACTCCAAATTGGAGCCTCTTGCAGAGGAATGCTCCCCAGTGGGTCACGATGGTTTGCGCCTCCACAGTCTCAGCATCGACTGGCAGCTGCTGGTATGCCTGCGCCAGGTCGAGCTTTGCGAAGACTTTTCCTCCCCCCCAGCGAGTGTAGGAGGTGCTGTACCACCGGGACGGGGGAAGCACTCTGCTGCAGCGCATGGTTGAGGGTGGCCTTGTAGTCACCACAGATTCTCACGGACCCATCCAGCTTAATCGGGGTGACTATTGGGGTTTTCCATCTGGCATGATCTATTGGTTCCAGGACCCCTTGTACGATGAGTTTGTCCAATTGCTCATCAATTTTTGGTTTGAGGGCGAATGGGACTCGCCTCGGTTTTAGGTGGATTGGGGCAACATTGGGGTTTATATTAAATTATATTGGGGACCCCCGGTACTTGCCTAAACGTCCGTTGAAAACCTCCTGGAAATCCCTCATGAGTTCTTCCTCCCAGTCTGTTTCTTTGACGCAGTGGATGCCCATCACCTCGATCCGCAGCGGCGCGAACCATTCAAGTCCCAGCAGGCTTGGGCGGTCTCTGTCCACTATGGTTAGGGGTAGTATTTTTTCATGGCCCTTGAATGTGATGTGGAAATGTCCAATTCCTACCACGGGGATCCGGTTCCCCTGGTAGTCCTTAAGGGTTAGTTTCTGGCTCTCCAGCTCCCGTCTTTGTATGCTGGGCACTAACCGTTTAATAGTGTCCCACAACACCATGGAGAGGTAGGATCCGGAGTCTACCTCCATGTCGCACTGCCTGCCTTCGATGCCAACCTGCATATGCACTTTTTGGGCATCCGTGGTGTTGGAGTGCCCAATGGTGACCGTCTGATGTGTTTCCTCTCTACGCCGGGCTTTGCTGAGTCGCTTGCTTCGACCGTCACGGCTCCAGCGGCTCTCTGTGTGTTTATCCCGGTTCCTGGGTAGAATATTGTCGCGTTGCCTTGGGCTGTAAGTCCGTTTGTTGCGGCAGACTTTGGCGATGTGCCCCTGTTTCTTGCAGTGCCGGCACATAGCATCTAAGAATCGGCACTCTGAATGGGGGTGGTCTCCTCCGCACCCGCGCACTGAAACCCTGACTTACGACCTCTCCGCTCTCATCGGTCTCGTTCTGACTAGACCCGGTGGATTTCTTCCTCCTCGTCCTCAGTCTCGGGGGAGGAATCGATGTCCTCGTGGTGTGTTGTTGTTGCTTTGTGGCTTGCTTCTGGCCTTTTTTCCAGTGCTGGGTTGGTCTCTGCGGTTAGATGCCAGTCCATCCTGTTCATCTGGCGCATCTTAGCTGCTGACTTCTTTGCGGCCTCGGATGCAGTGACTTCGGCGATGGCTTCTGTGACGGTGATGTCTGCTCGAGCCATCAGCCTGCTCTGGAGCATGGGATCTCTTAACCTGAGAACCACACGATCCCTCAGAGCCTCGTCCATGTCAGAGAAGCCGCATGCACCCCTGATGTTCCTCAGGGCCGCCACGAAATCTCCGATGCTCTCCCCTCGTTCTGGTCCCATCGGTAGAACTCATGCCTTCGGATGACGTTGGGGACAGCTGGTGCGTAGTGGTTTCGGAGTAGCCAATCTAGGTCTGCCCATGCCATCGCCTTAACATCTTGTGGTTTGGACAGCGCCTTGGCCATCTTGAACACTGCGGGCCCACAGTGTGTCAGGAACACAGCTCTTTTTCTTTGATCGTTCATGTCCTTCAGATTATTGCTCTCGAGGAACATGAGGAATCGATCAATGTATGATTCCCAGTCCTCAGCTGACTGGTCGAAGGGTGCGGGTGGCAAGTTGCTGCCGGCCATCTTGTCGGTTGTTCAACTCGGGTTGCCACCTGTTCAATTGGTCTCTTTGTCTCAGTATCCCATCTTCGTCGCCAGTGTTCAATCATGGGAAAAAGAGACTCGAGACCAATGTGACAGTTCAGCTCTTTATTTGGTATATAGATCTATGCTGGACCTGCGAGCCGCGGCAGCCCTTCTTATAGGGATTGCCGGCAGCTTGCATCCAATGACGGCTCTTTGAATCTCCTGCGATTGGCACAGCCAATCACGGGTGATTCATTACGAGCCAATCACAGTAGCTCTTTCCACCAATCACAGTGTAGTCCGTCAGGACCAATCAGGTGAGGATATTCCAAGAATGCTAATATGGAACACCCGGCACAGGAGCGCCATGGCTGGGCCAAGCCAGCAAGCTTTCCTTGGTGTTCTTCGCTATTTCTTTCATTTCTTCCTTTTGGAATCCAAACTGGCTGAACAACTATCGCCAGCTGTGGTGGAAGTGTCTCTTCCGGTGACCCTTCTCCTCCTCCTCTTCCTCCTCTTCCTCTTCTTACAACCGGCAGCTGTGGCGAGGCCGAAAGTGTGCACATGCGAGGGGAGATGCTCCTCAAGCAAGTGCCAAAGCACAGCAAAACTGGGCATAGGGTGGGCAGTTGCTCGCTTGAGGACCTCCTCGTGCATATGCACCGTCCCAGCTCTACCACAGCCCCCGGTCATGAGAGGAGGAAGAAGAGGAGGAGGAGGGTCACCAGAAGGGATGCTTCCACCACAGCTGGCGATCATTGTTCAGCCAATCTGGATTCCCAAAAGAAGAAATGAAAGAAGTAGCGAAGAGCACCAAGGAGAGCTTGCTGGCTTGGGCCAGCTGCGGCTTTGAGAGAAAGAGAGAGAGACAGACAGACAGACAGTGGGGCGGGGGAGAGAAGGGAAAATAGGGAGAGAGAACACACAGAGAGAGAGAGAGAAAGGGAAAGAGGGGGGAAGAGAGAGAAAAAGAGGGGGAAAGAGAAAAAGAGGGAATGAGAGGAAGAGAGAGAGAGAGAGACAAGAAAGGAAAGAAAAGAGAAAGAAAAAAGAGAAAGGAAGCAAAAGGAAGAAAAGGGATAGACAAAGAAAGGGAGAGGTGGGAGGAAGGGAAAGAAAAAAAGACAGGGAGGGAGGAGAAAGTGAATGGGATATATGAATGTATAGATAAATACATGGCGGGTGAGAGAGAAAAAGGAGAGGAAGGAAGGACACAAACCCTGGCTTCAGAAGACTCTGGAACAGCACAGCAATCTAGGGCTGGAAGGGATCTCGGAGGTCATCTTCTAGTCCAACCCCCTGCTCCATCAGGAGATCCTTATAGAATCATGGAATAGCAGGATTAGAAGGGAGTGTATGTATGTGTTTGTGTGTGTGTGTATGGCTGTCAAAATTCCAAAAACCAGTCAAGTAGCTCTGGGGAGGTCAGTCGTAAATTAGAACACTTACTAAGCAACCAGCCATTAGGCGAGGACCACTTGTATTTGGTTTGCCAGTCATTTGTATCACAGTATGATTACAGTGTAAATGTGCATGTTGATGGTAAAAAAGTTGGTGTAAATGTTTGTGTGTTGACCCCCATCCCAGACTGAAAGGAGAGTAAGAAATAGTGTGTGCAAGGAAATGAGAATGGTCCAGAAAAGAATGTTGAGTGGAAAAAACGGGTGAGATTTCTGTATAGTATTATAAAACTCCCCCCCTCCCTTTGCTGGTTGTTAACTTTTTGCTTTGAAAAAGCGGAGGGAGGAAGAGGGGTGCAAAAGTGAGGTTCTTGCTTACTTTAACAAAAAAATTTTTCCTCTGCTTTGAGTTTTTGCCTTGAAAAAGGCGAGGTTAGGAAATAACTTTTTTATAGGTTACATAGCTTCATCTCCTGATTTTTTAGTGATTTTCACACAAAGGAGCCTCAGAAAGATAGGCTGAGATTGGCAAATCGCCTGGAACATTATCTGTACAGGTGGCTCAGTTCCCAGGTGGGCAATTTGCCCAGATCTTTGAAGATGGCTCAATGCCCAGTTTCACCAAGGGACTCAAAATTCAAATTAGCTGCACTCTGTACATGCTCTTAATCTATATTTTGATTAAATCAGAGAATTGACTCTAAAATTTGACTCCATCTGGAGGGTTTACAACAAGAATGTGAAGAATACATGGCTATTAACAGTACAACAGGTAAAATGAAAGGTTTACAACTGGGCTTTGCAAATAACCTTTTCTTTGTTATTTTTGATAAAGTGCAGTAAGGTATAAATGGTAGAGTTGTGTAAATCTGATTTTCAATTTTATTTTCAGAAAAACATATCTCTTCAATGTCCTTTACCTGACTATATAAGCTGTATTGTTTGCCTAAAAAACTTTGGCTTGCTTGCTTAATGACTTCTTCCTTTCCTGTCCTTACAAGGATCCTCATGATGATACCTGGAAAGTGTCCTGCTATTTTAACTTTCAAATGTTTTTCTCAACAGCCTTTTAATTTAATTTCTGACTTTCACTATGTGTGTCAACTTATTTTTAATCTTCCAGGTGCTTATATCACTCTCAGGATTGATCCTAATCTCATGGCCTTGTTTTTAACTTTACAGCAACTGTTACTCAATCGAAAGCAGTTCTACTATGTGTCTCACATATGTAGTCCCTTTGCTGATTTTTTTCAGTTACTCTTTTTTCCATCAAAATGCTAGAGGCCTGCCACAAGCTTCCCATATTCCAGTTAATCAAGCCAAGCAGCTGGTTTCATCATCAACTTTGGCAAATGGATGTTACCTACTAGGCAAGCCCTCTTTTTTACAACATGATATTCGGCTTTTGGGCAATTTTGTACAGCCTGGAATAACAAGTTCATCAATGCCCATCGGTCATTTAAGGCCTGTCTCCACAAATAAATAAAAAAGGAGGGAAAGGGTCTCTAAAAAGGTTTTAAAAGTATTATTTACCTGAAATCAATTAAATTAATTAAATGTTTCCATTTACCTTAAATTAATTGAATGTTTTTATTCAAGTTAATTATTTGGGGTGAAGGGGTGAGGCTGTGTTGTGTTTGCTCCTATAGGACTTTTGTGGATTCCAGCTTGTTGTGTCCACCCAGCCAAGGAAGTTGTGGCACCAATCCCCGGATCCAATCCAAGGAATTTGACTTTACAGATGGCACAGTGTCCAAGCAGGGATCATTTGCTTATATTTGATTGTTTAAAGCTGTCCTTTGGCATCAGTGGCTGTCATTTCACACAAACACTCACTTGAGCAATGAATGAAGTAAAACTTATAGGTGCAATTGGCTAACATCACATAGAATGTCTTTTGCTCATCTGAAACTTATGATATGGAAAATTTGCTTTCTACATGTTTAGTTCCTTTCTGCACTCCTTGTGCAGTAATTCAAAACTTCAGGATTTGCTGCCTATTATGCAATTGCTTTACACACCTCAATGATAGCAGTCCCTGTAAATATAACCTGTGCAAAAGTAGATAATTGTACATCTTCAAGTAAAAAACCTCACTGTCATCGCATTAGCTCACCTACTCTGAACTGCACAGCTTTGAAAGAGACTTTCTTTCATTTTGTCATGTTTGGCTACCGCAAGGATGATTTTTACATGTGTTCAAGAAACTTTTAATTATATTCCTGCTAATGTTAGTGAAGCACAATGCTGCCTCAGCCGGCTGATCTCTGTTTTACTTTCTAAACAACAAATTCATCACTTGAATTATTCTAGAAGTGGGGTCACACTAGATAGCACTTGTGACTCTGAAGCAACTTTACTTAATAAAGCAGAATACGTAGTGCTAGCTTTGTCTATAGTGGACATGCCAGCAATAGCTGCTCGCGCTCACCTTAACATTACTTCTATTGCGTGTAATTTAGCAAAAACAATTATGTAATTTAGCAAAAACAATGTTACTTCTTCAGCTATCTCAACAATCAACCATGAGATGCAAGCATTGAAGAAAGCTATTCTACAAAATCTATATTGTTTTAATTTGTTTGATGGCTCAAGAAACATCCAGCACCAGATTAATATTTTACACAATTTGGCCTTGGATTTGAAAATTCATAAATTAGGATCTTGGTGGGAAAGCTTTGGATTTTTTTGTGTTCTGTATTAACATATTCCAAAGACTGAATTCCTATTGGTCCGCACAGACAGCAATCCGATTACTGAACGGCAGTGATTGGTCCGCTAAGAATCAACCGCAATTGGCCAAGCCGATCACGGGAGATTCAAAGACCTGTCATTGGCCGGCGAGCCGTGAGCAGTTCCTATGTGAAGGGCTGCCGCGGATCCAAGATCTTGTACAGATCTTAACATAAAATAAAGAGCTTGAAGTACACTAGTCTCGCGTCTTTTTTGTACCCGATCCAACACTGGCAACTAGGATGGGATCGTGAGACAAAGAGACCAACAGAGCACGTGGTGAACTTACGCTGAACTCCCGACGAGATGGCTGGCAGCAACTAGCCACCCGCACTCTTCGATCAAGCAGCCGAGGACTGGGAATCATACATTGATCGATTCCTCGTGTTCCTCGAGAGCAGCAACTTGAAAGATGCCAACGACCAGAAGAAGAGGGCCGTGTTCCTGACGCACTGCGGGCCTGCAGTGTTCAAAATGGCCAAAGCACTCGCCAAACCCTGAGATGTAAAGGAGATGGACTGGACCGACCTAGATCAGCTGCTACGGAACCACTACACCCCCGCCGTACCCAACCTCATCCGCCGGCATGAATTCTTCCAGAGAGATCAGAAGGAGGGCGAAAGCATCAGTGACTTCGTGGCCACCCTCAGAGACCTCGGGGGCATGTGCGGGTTCACCGACATGGACAAGTCTCTACGCGACTGAGTGGTTCTTGGACTACAGGACCCCATCCTCCAAAGCCAACTGATGGCACGAAGAGACGTCTCCGTAACCAAGGCCATCGCTAAGCAACTGCAGCTGAGGCAGCAAACACTCAGCGGCAAAGATGCGGCAGATGAACGCAACCGACCACCCAGCAACCACAGAGGTGACGCCAACCCTGGAAAAGTGACCAGAGCCCAGCCACAGAGACACAATGACACACCACGGGGATATCGACTCCCTCTCCGAAACCGAGGACGAAGAGGAGGAGATCCACAGGCTGCAGGCGGAACAAGACCGATGGGAATGGAGAGGTCGTAAGTCGGGGTTCCAGTGTGCTGGGTGTGGAGGCGACCATCCCCATTCGGAGTGCCGGTTCCTAGACGCTATTTGCCGGCACTGCGACAAATGGGGACACATCACCAAAGTATGCCGGAACAAAAGGAATCACAGCCCCTGGCGACGAGACGGCACCCCCCCAGAACCAGAGACCACCATACAGAGAGCCGGTGGAGCCGAGACGGAAGGAACAAGCGGTTTAACGAAACCCGGAGCAAAGAGGAGACCCACCCGATAGGCATCATTGGGCACTCAAACACAATTGATGCCCGGAAGATGACCGTGGAGGTGAGCATTGAGGGCCAACCATACGGGATGGAGGTAGATTCTGGATCCTATCTCTCCATAGTCTCCTGGCGTATCATCAAGCATCTGGTGCCCACCATCCACAGATGCGAATCGGAGAGCCAGAAGCTGACCCTGAAAGATTATCAGGGAAAACGCATTCCCGTGGCCGGGATCAGACATTTTAAAGTGGCATTCAAGGGGCATGGTGGACAAAGACCGCCCGAGCCTGCTGGGACTGGAGTGGTTCGTGCCATTGGGGATCTAGGTGACTGGCATCAACCACGTCACCGACACAGACTGGGAGGAGACGCTCGTGAGGGATTTCCAGGAGGTCTTCAACGGCGACCTAGGCAAGTACTGGGGGTCCCCAATAACTTTCAACCTGAACATTGCCCCAATCCGCCTTAAGCCACGGCGAGTGCCCTTCGCACTCAAACCCAAAATTGATGAGCAACTAGACAAGCTCATCGCACAAGGGGCCCTAGAGCCGATAGACCACACCTGGTGGGAAACCCCAATAGTCACCCCGATCAAGCCAGATGAGTCCGTGAGGATCTGTGGTGACTACAAGGCCACCCTCAACCATGCGCTGCAGCCAAGTGCCTACCCCGTCCTGGTGGTACAGCTCCTCCTACACTCACTGGGGGGGGGAGTCTTCGCGAAACTTGATCTGGCGCAGGCATACCAGCAGCTGCCAGTCGACGCTGTGACTGCTGAGGCGCAAACCATCGTGACCCACCGGGGGGCTTTCCTATGCAAGAGACTCCAATTCGGAGTCAGCGTGGCACCAGGGGTATTCCAGAGTCTGATGGAAAGACTATTACAAGGAATAAAAGGGGTGGTGCCCTATTTCAATGATGTGTTAGTATCCGCTAAAAATAAAAAACAATTGGAAAGACGGCTAAGGGAGGTCCTACAAAAATTTAAAGAAACCGGGCTAAAGGTTATAAAAGAAAAATGTCAACTTTGCACAGAGAAAGTAAAATTCCTGGGGTACCTACTGGACAAAAATGGAATACACCCCACAGAAAAAAAGGTCAGGGCCATCAAAGAAGCCCCTAGACCCTGGAATAAAACGGAGCTACAGGCTTTTCTTGGACTTATTAATTTTTACAATGTTTTCCTGCCCCAGAAGGCGACCACGGCGGAACCCTTACACAGCCACCTGGTCCTGGGGTAAGTGAGAGGAAAACGCCTTCCAAAAAATAAAGGACCTACTATCATCAGACACAGTCCTAATGCAATACAGTGAAACCCTACCATTGACCGTGACCTGCGACACGTCACCCTTTGGTGTGGGAGCCATCCTAAGCCACATTCTGCCAGACAGGAGAGAAGCGCCAATCGCCTTTTTCTCAAGGACATTGTCCAAGCCCGAAAGGAATTACAGTCAGCTGGACAAGGAGGCACTAGCAGTAATCACCGACATGAAGCGGTTCCACAAATACTTATACGGTAGGACCTTTTCAATTATAACTGACCATAAACCGCTACTAGGGATACTGGCAGGGAACAAGGCCACCCTGAAAATTTTGTCACCTAGGATGACAAGGTGGTCCGAGTTCCTTTCGGCCTACAGCTACCAGCTGACACACTGACCCAGAAAAAACATCACACATGCAGATGCACTGAGCCACTCCCCCCTGCCTGACCCGGAAGATGACCCAGCACCCACAACCTCGGCGCTACATATAGAGACATTACCCAACCCACCCCTGACCGTGTCAGACATTGCCAAAGAGACTAATAAAGACAAATGGCTTGCGCGAGTCTTGAAGTAGGTGGAGAAAGGGTGGCCGGAAACCAACAGAGGCAAGCAGTTTAAAACTTTCAGAACCCAACAGACCAAGCTGTTCACACAGAAGGGCTGCATACTTTGGGGGGACAGAGTGGTGATCCCGGAAACTCTACAAAAAAGAGTGTTGGCTATGTTGCATGAGGGGCATCCGGGCATAGTCAAAATGAAAGCCCTGGCCAGGAGTTATGCCTGGTGGCCAGGGATGGACAAGCAGATTGAAACTTGGGTGGCCTCATGCAGAAAATGCCAGGAAGCCAGACCAAACCCCCACTCTGCACCGATTCTGGAATGGGAGACCCCCAGAGGGCCATGGTCCAGGGTCCACATAGACTTCACCGGACCTACAAAAGGGCACACATTCCTAATAACAGTCGACGCTTACTCCAACTGGCTGGAGGTTAGCATCATGAAATCCACCACCACGGAGGCCATTATCAAGGAACTAACCAAACTATTCACCACCCATGGACTACCAGACGTGCTAGTATCAGACAACGGGCCACAATTTACCACACTAGCATTCGAGAAATACCTGGCGGAACAGGGCATACGGCATGCATTGACAGCGCCCGCTCATCCGGCGGCGAATGGGCAAGCGGAACGCATGGTTCGTTACACAAAAAATACAATAGAAAAAATTGAAACCGGGGAATACAGGACAAAATAAATAAAATGCTACTGATACAACACATAACACCCAATACAATGACAAATAAAAGCCCAGCAGAACTACTGATGGGCAGAAAATTACGGTCCCAGCTAGACAGACTGCACCCCACATACAATCCTGAGAAACCCCGAGACTCATCAAGCAAATACCAAATATTTGCTCCAGGAGACGCAGTCTATGCGAAAAACTTCACGGGGGATCCACTCTGGGTACCAGCAAAAATAACCCAGGTAACAGGCCCCCGGTCGTACCGGCTACAAACAGACGATGGAAGAAGCTGGAAATGACACATTGACCAGCTAAGGTCGAGAACAACCAACAACAACACGGACAGCACACAAACACCACAGCCAAACATTAATAAAGAAACGGGGGGGGGGGGGCCCCAAACAAAAAGCAAAGGGAGGAAGAAAATCCCAAAGAAAAACCCAAACACTCCCAATCCAAAATAAACCAACAATACTCACCAATAGACAATGCCAGCAGAAGAGAACCCTCAGTGATCGAACAACTGGGAACTTCACCTGGAAGGAGCAGCCAAGCCAGCTCAACCAGCCCGGAAAGACCAGACAGGAACAGCGGAGCTGACAACTCAACCTACCCGAGTAGGCCGGGTGGGAGTTGCAGCAATAGGCCCGACTCACCCTTCCAGGTAGTTCCATCGAGAAGGATACAAGCGACGAGGAATCTGCCTGAACCGGCCGAAGACCAAACAACAACTGAGCTGCACAGGTCAAGTAGGCAGGTACGGAGCCCCGCCTACCTACGCGACTATGTCCCATAGGACTGAACCAAGGGGGGAGGGGTGTTCTGTATTAACATACTCCAAAGACTGAATTCCTATTGGTCCGCACAGACAGCAATCCGATTGGTCTACTGAACGGCAGTGATTGGTCCGCTAAGAATCAACTGCGATTGGCCGAGCCGATCACAGGAGATTCAAAGACCTGTCATTGGCCGGCGAGCCAAGAGCAGTTCCTATATGAAAGGCTGCCGTGGCTCCCAGATCTTGTACAGATCTTAACATAAAATAAAGAGCTTGAAGTACACTGGTCTCGCGTCTCTTTTGTACCCGGTCCAACAGTTTGCCCACAGGCTTAATGGGAAAAATTTTAAGCTGTGTAATCATTAGTTGTGCTTTGATTAGTGGGTGTTGTTTTGTTCAATGTCTCCCTTCTCTTTGCAACATCTGTATCACAGCTTCTCACCCTTTAACCCTCTCCTACATGCCTAAGAGTCAAGTATACGCCTGTATAAACAACGGTGTGTCTTCTAAATGATTATTATGAATCCTCTCCTAATTCTTTTTATGATCATTCTTTGTCTAAAAAGTTCCGATGGATCCTATGCATATGTAGCAAGGTATGGAATTATTACTGACTATAAGGCAGCTTCCCTGACACGCAGGGGGTGGGATTTTACCGGTTCGCACCAGTTCGGTAGAACTGGTTGCTATGGTTCCCAGTAGTTCAGAGAACTGGAAAATTGGACCTCTGGCTGGCCCCGCCCCTCTCTTCCCACTTCTCCACTTCCTGCCCAGGTAGTCCCCATCGCACATGCACAACATTGTGTGCAAGCATGACATGCGTGCATCCTGCTTTTGCCCACATGCAAGGCTATACATTGCTGCCTGCCTTTCGCAAGCTTTTCACCCTGCTGGGAGAAGCTCTCCCAGCAAGAGCAAGTGAGAGAAGCAGCCCGGAGCTGACACGAGCCTCTCCATGGTTCCTTCCAGCTGAGCAGCCCTGATCTGCCTGCTCACAGGTAAGCCTACAAATCGTGCTAGCCCCTCTTCCACTGTCCCTGGGCCTCGCCCATCCCTCTGCGGGCCTCCCCATAGCTCCCTAGGCCTCGCCCAGCCTTCCAAGCACCTCCCCATAGTTCCCAGGCCTCGCCCTGCCCTCTGCAGGCCTCCCCATAGCTCCCCAGGTCTCTCTCTGCCCTCACGGGCCTTCCCGTAGCTCCTCAGGCCTCACCCATCCCTCCACAGGCCTCCTCCTAGCTCCCCAGGCCTCACCTACCCCTCTGTGGGCCTCCCTGTAGCTCCCCACCCTTACCCAGGCCTCCAAGGGCCTCCCTGTAGCTGCCTGGGCCTCACCCAGGCTTCACCAGGCCTCTCCCACCTTGTGTCCATGCTGGGCTTCCTCCCGCCTGGCCGCCTACTTCTTGACACAAGCAGAGGCTGCTGTTTGGAGTGCGGGGAACGCAGTGCTGTGCTCCCAATTCTAGTTATGCCTCCTAAGGGCATAACTAGAAGTGGAAGAGGCTGCGTGTCTCTGGCAGAACGAACCAGAGCTTCTTGACGTAAGAGCAGAAGCTGCCCCCTGCCCCCTCCCCCACCAAAAGGAAGGGTGGATGGATGCTCCAGGGGCCGGGGCTGTTCCTTTTTCGTTTTTCCACTGCCCATTGCTCTGGAGCTCACCAGATCAGTTCATCCTAGACTAGGTGTGTGTGTATCATGAGAGTTTGGGGTGTGCGTGTGTGTGTGTGTGTGAGAGAGAGAGAGAGAGAGAGAGAGAAGAAAGGGAGAGAGGGAGGGGGGCAAGGAAGAGCAAGAAAGAAAGGAAGGGAAAGAAAGAAAGAAAGAAAGAAAGAAAGAAAGAAAGAAAGAAAGAAAGAAAGAAAGAAAGAAAGAAAGAAAAAAAAGAAATAGGAAGAAAAGAAGGAAGGAAGGAAGGAAGGAAGGAAGGAAGGAAGGAAGGAAGGAAGGAAGGAAGGGAGAGAGAAGGAAGGAAGGAAGGAAGGAAAGAAAGAAAGAAAGAAAGAAAGAAAGAAAGAAAGAAAGAAAGAAAGAAAGAAAGAAAGAAAGAAAATTCCAGCACCCATGAGAAATCCAGACTTGGAGCAGTTTAAAGGAGCGGCTTTATAATGCATGTCTGTTAAGTTCCAAAAACTGCTTTTAGCCTGGATTCATGGCTAGCAGCAGCAGCAGCAACAGTTTGAAGCTTAAGAAGGACCACTACTCCACCTCTGCCATGCATTTTTCATATTTTGCAGGCTGTAGGCATGAAATTGTGAGGGCACACTTTTCCTTTTGCTCAGATCAGCAGGTAAAAGAGCCACTGGGTGACGAGAAGGAAGGAGCCGTATTGTAAGCTCCAAGTGACCTAGCAAGGAGTTGCATTCCTGTCCCCACTAGGGGAGATGATCTTGCTTGGCTGGGGGGAGGGGGAAGGGAAGGGCCAGGAATTGCCCCTGCTATGTGGGTTGCAGTGTGTTGAGTTTGCACTGTTTTGTGTGGTCGGCCATGAAAAAAGATGTTGCTGTTGCTTGTGCACCTATGTCTGTGTGTGTGTGTGTGTATGAGAGAGAGGGGGGGGGAGAAAGGGCAAGAAAGAAAAAGGAAGGCAGTAAAAGAAAGAGACAAAGAAAGAGAAAGAAAGAAAGAAAAATAGGAAGGGAGAGAGAATATGTGTGGTGTGTGTGTGAAAGAGAGAGAGAGAAGAAAAGAAAGGAAGAAAGAAAAAGAAATAAGAAGGAAGGGGAGAGTGTGGACGGGTGAGAAAGAAAGAAAGAAAGAAAGAAAGAAAGAAAGAAAGAAAGAAAGAAAGAAAGAAAGAAAGAAAGAAAGAAAGAAAGAAAGAAAGAGAGAGAAAGAAAAAGGGATGAGAGAGAACTCTGTGCTATTATTTTTAATTGTTCCATTATTTATCATATATTACTATTTTACACTGTCCCTACACCTAGGGTGATTTTACTGCTTTTCTTTTGCCCAGGTATTTTTCAGGGTTTACAATACATGCATTCAATGTCTATAGTTCAGAGCATAAATACATGTGTGTTTAACAGAGTTGAAAGGGACTTTGGAGGTCTTCTAGTCCAACCCCCTGCTTAGGATGCCAAACTCTAAGTAGAGGTCTTGGGAAAGGTGTCAGAGTAACAGAACAACACTTAGAAGGAATCTTGGGGGAACCCTATACCAGGGGTCGCCAACCTTTTGGACCTCATGGACCACCAAACTCATAATTTTAGAGACCACTAACGGATTCTGTGGGTGTGGCCTAATTTGTGGGTGTGGTTTGGTGGTCATGTGACTGGTTGGGCATGGCTTGTTTGTAATATTATAAATATGTATATAAACATTGAAATTTTTATTTAAAAAAGAGCAAAAGCAGGCAAAGCAGGCGGGCAGGCCAGTCTATCACATAAAATTCGCTTGCAAGCAAACTCATAAAATTTACTAGCAAGCAAACTCCACAAAATTAACTCACAACACACCATGTATGTAAATATTGTATTTTTTATTTTAAAAAAACATTTTTTATCCAAAATCAGGCAATGCAGGAGGCACATTGAGTTGCTCACAGAATCACAGATTCATTCAGAGATCTATTGATCTGCCATTAGCTAGCTCAGTCTCACATAAAATTTGCTTGCAAGCAAACTCACAAAATTAACTCACAGCACACCATGTATGTAAATAATTGAATTTTTTTATTAAAAAAGAGCAACTTTTACCCAAAATCAGGCAAAGCAGGCAGATTGAGTTGCTCACAGAATCAGTCAGTGATCTATCTGCCATTGACTAGCTCAGTCTGTCACATTAAATTTGCTTGCCATGAGTCTGCACTGAATTTGCTTGCAAGCAAACCTTCAGTCCTAAGGGAGGTTCGGCTGTGCTGAGCTGAAGATCTAAAGACTAGCTAGAAAACAAGAAATCCAACAATTTCCTCTTCTTAGCTAATCTAAATCTCCTGGCACTGCAGAACAGCTGATGGTCGGAAAAAGGAAAAATAGCAATTTAGCAGGCAAATTTGCCGGGTAAGGAGTGGGCAGGGAGGGATCCCACGGGCCATGGGGGCAGCACAGCCTTGTGTTTCTGCACAACCTGGATTAATTGCTTTGGGCGGGGTGCTCTGGGAGTGAGATTTCTCTGCGGCTCACCAAAATTTTCTCGCAGCCCTATACCATTTCAGAGAAATGGCTGCCCAGTCTTTTCTTAAAAACCCCGTGTTGGAGCACCCAGAACTTCTGGTGGCAAGCAGTTCCACTGGTTAATTTTCTCACTATCAGGAAGTTTCTCCTTAGTCTTGGTTTGCTTCTCTCTTTGTTCAGTTTCCATCCATTGCTTCTTATTGTGGTGCTTTAGAAAATGTGTTGCCCCCCTTTTCTGGCAGCCCCTTAAAAGCCTGTTTCCTATCACACTCTTGAACAAAGCATGTGAGCCATTTCCTCCTTTCAGTGGTCCATGAAAGTACATCTGTAGTGTGTAGATAATAAAGTCAAAAATGTGAACATTTTTACAGAACTATAGATAAGTTGAGGCTGGGTGTGACAAGGAATGGCTGGGAGGGGAGGGGCCAGGTGAGGCACCCCTTGACGTGAGTGACATTAAGTTAGTCACGCCCACACAGTCACACAACCACCAAGCCATGCCCAGCCAGTCATACGACCAGCAAGCCACACCCAGCCAGCCACACCCACAAATTAGGCCACACCCCCAAAACCAGTTGTTAAAAAATTTGAATCCCACCCCTGCTGACATGAAAGGGTGACAGATTTTCTGAACAATCTAAAATATGTTTTTTGGATGATTTAGACTACTAATGTTCCAGCGAGGAAGGCTGTTCCTCTTCCTGATGAACAGGTGCTCAGGTTTAATACAACTGCTGTTCAGAAGGTCCCGCAAAAAGTCAACATTCAAAAAGCTGTGGGTCCTGATAACTTCCCTGGGCGAGTACTTAAGGAGTGTGCTGATCAGCTGGCCACTGTTCTCACAGACATCTTCAATCTCTTGTTGGATCAGGTGGTAGTTCCATCATGTTTGAAAACTGCAAACATTGCATCAGTGCCAAAAACTCTGTAATCACATGCCTTAATTATTACCATCCAATTGCACTCATTTCCATTATGAAGCTTTTTGAGAGATTGGTAAAGGATTGTGGTTTCATCCTTCCCCCCTTCATTTGACTCATTACAGTTTGCCTATCAGAACCGCTTTACAGATTTTCCTGTGTGCTTCATCTTAGTTTGGTGCATCTGGAAGAGAATACTCGTGCAAATGCTATGTGTTGATTTTAGTTTGGCATTCAACACAATCATTCTTCAGTATTTGGTGAACAAAGTGGGCCTATTAGGTTTTAGTAATGTAACTGGATACTTGATTTCCTTATTGATAAGCCCCAGTTTGTGTGAGTTGGAAGAAAAGTTTCCAACTCTATCTCCTTGAGTACATGATCCCCACAGGGCTATGTCTTGAATCCACTACAGTTCAAGACCCAAAACCACTATGCCAAATCTGCTACGAATCATATTAGATGACATGGCAGTGGTAGGTCTTATCCGGGACAACAATGAACATGCTTATAGGAAAGAGGCGAAGACTCTAGTAGATTGGTACTGTTCTGACCCAACCGGGTTCCCAGAGAGCAAACACAAAGGCAGATCCCACACCTTTCAAGGTTTAATCACGAATGCTGTTCCTTTACAGATAAAAGGCTGCTTTCCAATAATTATCTCCGACAAGAAACAGCCTTGCCAAGTTGTTTGTCAAGGCTGCCAAAAACCCAGAGATAAGAACTAATTTACAAGATTCACAAACTAAGATGTCTACTAGTTGAGCTTAAGAGCTTCTTTGCTGTCTGCAAAGAACAGTTTTTCAAACCTGGCTTTTATCCTCTTGAGGGAGGGACTATTACCTTGCAGCCTTACTCTCGAGTTGCCTGTACTGCTGTAATTGTTCTTTCCTCCGAGTAATCCTTTGTGCATGTGCACTTGGCACAGACTCCTCAGGAACCTCCTCATCACTGTTGCCAGCCCACACAATCTCTGAAGACAGCAGTCCACTCCCTAATGGTCCTGGCCCCTCATCAGAGTCATCACTCTCCTCAGCCATCTACACCTGCTGCTGGCTAACCATAACAGGTACAATAAAATAACCTGATTCTAAACGTTAATAAAACAAAGGAGATCATTGTAGATTTTAGAAAGAGCCCCCATAGCCCTATTCCATTCAATATCAAGGATGCATCTACAGAGGTGGTCAACAGTATTAAGTATCAGGGGTGCAAATAACTAACAGTCTGAACTGGTCTCTCCGCACGTTATCCTTAGTGAAGTGTGCAAACCAGTCTCTACATTTCCTGCATTGGATGAGAAGTGTGCATCTTTCTCCTTATGCCCTGGTCACTTTTTACAGAGGCACAATTGACAAACTGCATCACTGTTTGCTTTGTGGTAGCATTGCTTCAGATAGGTCGATACAGAGAGTGGTAAGCACATCCGAGATTACAGGAAGCTTGTTTCCCATTACTGCTTATAAGCACTATGTGCTTAGAGCTCAAAGCATTGTTAGAGACCCCACAGTCCCACTTTACGGACTGTTTCTGTTTCTCCCCTCTGGAAGGAGGTTTTAAAGTATTTGTAGCATGACTATCAGATTCTGTAACCACTTTGTTACCTATGCCATCAGTGTGATAAACTCACAAGATTCATTCTTCTCACTGTGTACATGTATATGCAAACTAGACTGTGTTGTTTCTCTATGTTATATATGTGGGTACATGAATTTTCATTTTAATGTATGCTGATTAGTGTTCCTTTAAAACGACAATAAAGTTATTCTAAACCTAATTCTACTGTTATTAGAGATTAAGATCCATTTTCAGATAGGATCTATGAACACTGGTATAATTAAGGGATATACTATTAAAAAAACAAGGCATAAGGTGTATGATATCCAATCCAAACCTAGTAATCTGTCAACCACATTTTACTGCATTATTTTTAGATAAATCAATTCAACTCTATAAGTAGTCATCGATTTACAACAGTTCATTTAGTGACCGAAGTTAGAACTGCTTTGAAAAAAAATGGCTTATGACTGTTTTTCATACTTAAAATAATTGCAGCATCTTTATGGTCATGTGATCAAAATACAGACACTTGGCAATTGACTCATATTTATGACAGTTGCAATGTCCTGGGATTATGTGATTACCTTTGTAACCTTCTGACAAACAAAATCAATGGGGAAGCCAGATTCATTTAACAACCATGTTACTAACTTAACAACTGAAGTGATTCACTTAACAGCTATAGCAAGAAAGGTTCTAAAATGGGGCAAAATTCACTTAACAATTGTCTTGCTTAGCAACATAAATTTTTGGCTCAATTACCATCTGTAATTATTATTTGTTTTTCTTTATTATGAATATTTTCAAATTTTGAAATATTGAAAAAAAACCCACAAATGCAAATCTTTATTAACGATAAATTCTTCTGAAGAAGTAGTTCTCAATGTTTATACTATAGTCTTCTACCACAAAACCTGAATTTTTACCATTGCTGATTTTCAAGTATGCAGAATTAGATGTATAATATTATTTTGCTTCAATGCCTGAAAAGAGGTACAGTATAATTTTATATATAACAAAATTGGCATAGAAAAATAAACAAACTGTATTGTAGTTACTGAAGACAGACAGACAGATGGGGACAGAGATGCTGATAAATTACAATTAATCCCAATATATTATTGATGATGTTGGGTCTTTGTTGGCATAGGACTTTTGCCTTTCTGATTCCTTGCCTTCTCTTGTTTCAACTGTAATGAAAATAATAATAAAATCACTTGAAACATAAGCTCTCCTTGTTTTCTTCAAACTATAGAAAACAACTTTCATCTAGTCCCATTATTGCTACATTTTCTTATCCTACAGCATTAGAAATTTTCTTTACAGGATGCATCTACATCCAAGTGCCCATATGAATTGACACAAACCCACAAATTGAAATGAAGGCAGTCTCAGCGTCAGCAAAGCCAGGCACTTTAGGACCACAGTAGCACTGGCTGGGCTACAATTTCCAACCTGATAGAAGCTCGTTGACTGGAGAATCTAAACATTTCTGCCTAAAGATGAGAGCCAATTTTTTTGCCACATTCCTTTAAGGCCAGGCTGAGTTGTGAACTGGGAAAGTGGCAGTTGACAGAGGGGTGTGGTTAAATAAATGAAGGACTCAGTCTTTGGGCAGAAAGGCATGTATCCAGGGGTGGGATTCTACCAGTTCTGTTCACCTCTGTAGAACCGGTAGTTCTGAAGAGCAGCAGGTACAGAACGGGTTCTATGTCTGCTACTGTTTTGCCCCACCCACCCGCCCGGGCTCTTACCTGACCTTTATTTCCTGCTTTTTCAACCGCAGCTGCTTTGCGTGACACAGCTGTGGTTGAAAAAGCAGGAAAAAAGGGCTTTTCCAACTGCTGCGCACTTGCATGAAGCACTGCTTAGCTGTCCGGGCAGCTCAGCAGGTCGTAAATTGTACTCGCGCGACTCGCACATGCACGCATGACATGGGGAAACAGAACCAGTAGTTATACCAGTCGGATCCCATTACTGCATGTATCTACCCATGTGTGGATTCTCCAATCAACGTGCTGGAGAAAGGCAGATGTGCTTCCTCTAAAACCTTTATTGCTTTTGAATCAGCACATTTCTCATTACTATTTTGGGAATCCATGATGGAAGCATTTTAAACAGCTGAAGAACTTGATCAGTTGATTAAACATGAAAGTAAAAATATGTATTTCCAAAACTGTATTTTATCTTCGTTTCTGCAAAATGGAAATATTAAAAAGTAACTATGGCCTTCCTCCAATCTATCCTATTATATGTCACATATTTCTATTCCTTATACCATGTTTCTCCAACAATACGTCCCCCCAATAAGAAGTCCCAGCATGTTTTCTAGGCATAAAATGAAATTAAGCTCCTCCCCCCAAATTTAGGCCTATTTTAAAACATGCAAAATGGAGGGAAAGGGGGGACCTGCTGTTAGAAACATCCTGCGGGCAGCCATGCCTCGCCACCAGCCGCTCCTAATGACCGATCATGGTGGAGCGCAGAGGGCTCCTGAACCCCTGCCAAGCGCCTTTGCTGCAGACCCGGGTCAGTGGGTGGGCAGCATCGGCATGGATGTCTGCCGGCAGCTTTTCAGCCACTTCTCGGGCCTCCGTAGCTTCCACGATTCCTGCTGGCGCTGGTGCCTCTCTCACCAGCACTGTCTCCAACAACAGCGTCTGAGGAGTACCCACTTTTCCCCTGTCTCCACAACAGGGGAAAAAAAAACATTTTGAGGTACCTGGGAGCACCATACAGTGAGTTTTCATTTAATCCCGAGTGGCTAGTTGGGCATGAGAAGAGCCAAGCAAGTGTCTCTGCTGCTGCTACCCTTGGTGCTCCAGCCTCAGGCTCTGCAAGTTTCCAAAAGTCCTGATGCGCAGCCCGTTCCTGCATTCCAAGCATGCCCAGGCCGAGCTGCAGCTGTCCCTCTCTTGCCAGTGCCATCTCCAACAGCAGCAGCAGCAGCGGCGGGAACCGTGGAAGTTACAGAGGTGGCTCCCCCGCCCGAGAAGCGGCTGAAATGCTTCTACGGTTCCCACTGCTGCTGCCGCTGTTGGTGGAGACGGTGCTGGAGAGAGAGAGAGACAGCTGCAGCTCAGCCTGGGCGCGCTTGGAATACAGAAATGAGCTGTGCACTGGGACTTCGGGAAACTTGCTGAGTACGAGGCTGGAGCACCAAGGGTAGCAGTGGCAGAGACGCTTGCTTGGCTCTTCTCACAACAACAGGGGGAAAAAAAAACATTTTGAGGTACCTGGGAGCACCACGTAGTGCATTTTCATTTAATCCTGAATGGCTGGTTGGGCATGAGAAGAGCCGAGCGAGCGTCTTTACCGCTGCTACCCTTGGTGCTCCAGCCTCGGGCTCTGCAAGTTTCCAAAAGTCCCAGTGCACAGCCCATTCCTGTATTCCAAGCGCGCCCAGGCTGAGCTGCAGCTGTCTCTCTCTCTCCAGCGCCGTCTCCAACAACAGTGGAGGCAGCAGTGGGAACCGTAGAAGCATTTCAGCCGCTTCTCGGGCGGCGGAGCCACCTCTGTAACTTCCATGGTTCCCACCGCTGCTGCTGCTGCTGTTGGAGATGGCACTGGCAAGAGAGGGACAGCTGCAGCTCGGCCTGAGCATGCTTCGAATGCAGGAACGGGCTGCGCATCAGGACTTTTGGAAACTTGCAGAGCCTGAGGCTGGAGCACCAAGGGTAGCAGTGGCAGAGACACTTGCTTGGCTCTTCTCATGCCCAACCAGCCACTCGGGATTAAATGAAAACGCACTGCAAGGTGCTCACAGGTACCTCAAAATGTTTTTTTCCCCTCTTGTTGCAGGGACAGGGATGGGGGGGGAAGTGGGAGTGACTCAGACGCTATTGTTAGAGACGACTCTGGTGAGAGAGGTGCCAGCGTCGGCGGAACCATGGAAGCTACGGAGGCCCGAGAAGAGGCTGAAACTGCCGGCGGATATCCATGCTACCCCCACCTGCCTGCTGACCCAGGTCTGCAGCAAAGGTGCTTGGCCGGGGTAGGGAGCCCTCTGCATTCTGCCATGATTGGCCATTAGGAGTGGCTGTTGATGAGGCGTGGCTGCCCGTGGGGCGCTCTAGGCAAGGGTGCGTGGGGGGGAGAAATTAATTCACCCCTGAAAAGACAACCTAGCCATTTTTTCGGGGCTCAAAAACAAAAATTAGACCCAGCCTTATTATATGAGAAACACGGTAGTTGTTAGGAATGATAGTCACCTAACAGTTGGGTTGGCAATGTATAAACCAGGATAGTTATTTAATACTGTTGTATCTTCAAGAGACTGCTGTAATTATGATTGGCTGAGGTTCCTCAGACGGCCATAAGATGGAGCCAAAAACTTGGTTTGTTCTCTTCTTGCATTTGCCTTTTGCCTGATCGTTGTTCTGCTTGGATTGCTGTGACTCTTGCAAACTGTTAGCAAACTCCGTTTACAGGAGGTAAAATGTACATTTTACTATTCAGTGTATCTGTATGCTGGTTGTGTGTTATTCTTCACTACTCTCACTACGTTTCCCTGAGTGCACTCATTCTCCTAACGAGGAATACCACAACAGTAGTTACTTATTGTTGTGCAATGCTTTGGATTTGATAAAGAAGTGCTTTGGATGCATAGCAGAATGAATCAGTATTCCAGCAATTCAATAAAGCAACTTTGCTGTTTCCAGGACTGTAGGATTATAGGCAAAGTCTCTGTACAGCAGACACATAATTCTGGAAACATAGGGTATATCACTGATTTAATAAGTTATAAGCAGATATTATAATGTACTAAAAATTCCAGAGCACCTTTTCAAAACAAAATAACTGCACAGCTTCATAACAATTTCAATTTTTTCTAATTATAGATAAGCAGAAATAGAAAACATAAGAAGTTTATCAACTTCAGTTTATCAACTTCAGATATGATAAAAGATAATTACAGCAACAGAAATAAATGGAAAAAATCACTGGTGTTCAATATAAATAACACAAAAATTGTTCTTTGTTTTTGCATATCACGACAGTCCTGATATTTCCATCTAACTATATTCAATTTTCAAATATCACTACAGTTCCCCAACATACTATTTAAAATCATCAACACATTATTATGCCATTTGAAAAGAAATATTTTTAAGTAGAAAGAAATGCTTCTGGTTTAATTAATGTGTACTGTGGACTTACCTGTGCCTGATACTGTCTTTCAAAATAAGCCATATCATCTTCTTCAGATCTCCTTAAACTGGAAACTTGCATTGTTGTACCAGTACTTCCTTAAAGACAATATTTTTATTAAATTTTAAAATGCATTTAAAATCTGTTTAATCAACTATAAAAAATGTAAAAAACATTACCATCTGTTAATTGGGAATAGGGCTGCATAGAACTGGATGGACCTTGGAATGCTTTTAAAAATGGATTATCCATGTTGGTTACAGGAGCTTCTAAGAATTGAGTAGAAGGTGCTCCTGAGCAATAAACAAACATTAGCAAATTAAAATTAAAGTACTACAGTCAATAAATAAAATCTAGGTTAAATATTTGTTCAATTAAGACCACCAAAGATATTGAACAGCATTTCTATTAGATGATGGTGCAGTATAAAATGAACAAATTGAGCGTGGATAAAATAGCATAATCAAGATGAATCAAGATTCATCAAAACAGTTAATTCTATTTTCTGTAAATCATATTGCATGTATCAACCTAAACATTCAGTCATTGGTTAAATTGTCAACAAGAAAATCCTGAAAACAGCCAGTTAGTAAGGTTAATAGAAAACTGCTGTGGTTCGTTTCCTTTTGTTTGTTTGCCCTGTCCCAAATTATCAGTATAAACCTCCAGCTTGAGATAATATCCCACATATCAAATGGAAGTGGAGTCCAATTCACAGCATGTTTGAACATAAATAAAATTTATTATTTTATAAATATTTATTTTATACTTATTTAGAGTCACCTGGCAGAGAAATGAATGGCAAAAATTCAATAAAAAATAAACAAATGTATAAAATATAACAAGTAATATGACGTAACACATTTCTTCGTCTTTAAGTGCAAAATGCATATTTTGTTGCAAAATGAGCACTACTACTTATTTGGAAATAACTATGAAATGGATTTTAATAAGACCGATGATTAAGCTGTTATTAAAGTAAAAAACAATCAAATATATTGACAGAAACAACAATTAAAATGTATCCAAAAATAGCTTTCTTACATCTCTGTAAAATGAGAAGGATGAGGGAAATGAATACCTATTGTTGCTTATTTTCTATTCTGTGTCTGCTATGTTCTCAACCAAAGTCCATTAAATTATGTTTTTATTGTTTTATAACTCAAAATTTAACTTAAAAGACTTTTAATTATATTTAATTTAAAAATAAACATATGATAATATTATCTTTAGTACAGCTATTTAAGATAGCAATTTTAAAATGTAAATCTGATTGTTCCTCTGTTTTATGTTTTTTTTAGATATGTATACATTTTTGGAGAAAAAAAGATATGACTGATCTATAAGATATACCATGTTCTAATACATATCAATTTTATAGAAGACAATGTTGAAAAAGCACTACACAATCTAAAACCATCTCTATCTATTGGACCAGACGGAATATGTGCCTACTTCTTAAAAAAGCTATCCACTGCCATAGAAGAACCTCTAAGCATAATCTTTGAAAAATCTTTCAGGTCCAGCTCCTTGCCAAAACTATGGTCACAAGCCATGGTCATCCCCATCTTCAAAAAGGGAGACCCCAGCCTAGTTGAAAATTACAGACCAATCTCTTTATGCTGCGTCACCTGTAAAGTCATGGAATTAATTATTAACCAATCCATCATCCTCCACAAGAGACAAACAACCTACTCTCTAATAAACAATTTGGTTTTAGGAAAAAACTATCATGTAATCTGCAACTCTTACACTGCAAAAACATATGGACTACACAACTCGATCAGGGCAAAGCAATAGACTTCTGTAAAGCCTTTGTTTCAGTGGTAAAACTACTCCTAAAATTAAAATCTTACGGTATCTCTGGACACCTGCATAACTGGATAGAAGTATTCCTGTCAAACAGACAACAAATGGTCAAAATTGGGAGCGTCCTATCAAATTCTGTACCTGTCGACAGTGGTGTCCCCCAAGGCAGTGTTCTAGGACCAACTCTTTTCATACTCTACATAAATGACCTCTGTGATCCTATCAAGAGCAATTGTGTTCCCTTTGCGGATGATGTAAAGCTGTTCAACACCACAGGCAATACTGCTATCCTTCAAAAAGACCTTGACTATGTATCAGAATGGTCAATCAAATGGCAACTTCAAATCTCAACAAATAAATGCTCTGTTTACATATTGGCAAAAAAAAATCAGGAAATAAAATACAGGCTGAATAGTCAAGACCTTGTTGATGATCCAAGCTCTGTAAAGGACCTTGGAGTACTCATCTCTAATGATCGAAGTGCTAGAGCCCACTGTAACTTCATAGCCAAAAAGGCATTAAGAGTTGTTAACCTAATCCTACGTAGCTTTTTTTTCTGGTAATATCACACTACTAACTAGAGCATACAAAACATTTGCTAGACCAATACTCGAATACAGCTCATCAGTCTGGAACCCACATTATGTATCTGATATTAGCACAGTTGAGAAAGTCCAGAAATATTTCACAAGAGGAGTTCTCCACTCCTCTACTCGGTAGAATACCTTATGCCACCAGACTTGAAATTCTAGACCTAGAAAACCTTGAATTACGCCATCTTCGGTCTGATCTAAGTATGGTATATAAAATCATATATTGCAATGTCCTACCTGTCAATGAATACTTCAGCTTCAACCATAACGACACAAGAGCACACAATAGATACAAACTCAAGGTTAACCGCACCAAACTTGATTGCAGGAAATATGACTTCAGCAACAGAGTGGTCAATGTCTGGAATACTCTACCTGACTCTGTGGTTTCTTCCCCAAACCCCAAAAACTTTAACCTTAGACTGTCTACTATTGACCTCACCCCCTTCCTAAGAGGTCTACTGTGCCTACTGTCCCTGTCCTATTGTTTCTTTTATTTCTTTTATTTTTCTTATATGTATCCATGTATTCATAACTATGCTTTTACTTATACCTATTATCTTGTAAGCAATTGACAAAAATAAATAAATAAAATAAAATCTTTATAGGAATATAGAACACCACAGAGGTATTCCAGTAACGGCCTGTTGCTAACTGTAAATGACACTCCTTAATTTACAACAGATAAACAAACCAGCCTAATCAGCGATGAAGTTCTATTATGAAAGACTATTTATATTAAACATAGACTGTAAAAGATTTGAAAGTCAAGCACCTCTATGTCGAAATTAAGCTTAGATAAGCATTAAAAGTCAGAACAGTTATTCAAAATCAATGTTCATAGATTTATAAAGCTGAAGGAGGCAACAATCTAAAACCAACCCCATGTTGGAATGCAGTATTATAACTTCAAATTCATCAGGAAGAAGAATTGTAAACCTATTAGAATTGCAAGTGATCTTCAAGGTAATTCTGTATAAATCAAAATATGGTAATACTCACTTATTAAAAAAAAGTTCAAGCATGTGTACTTAACAAAAAGAAAATAACAGTTTAGTAAAATAATTGGATAGCTTAATTGTGTGTCTAACAACATTATTGCTGTTTCAAGTAAGTCTTGATAGTACTATAATAGATTTCATAATCAGACATAATTACTTGAAACAGCACTAATGTTGTTAGACACGCAATTAAGCTATCACAATTGTTTTATTAAACTATTATTTCCTTTTTAAGTTATGTTATTTGTTCAATGCATATCCCATATCTCCACTCCACCCCAGTTTCTTCCAGGACTTCTAAATTAAATATATAGCATGCTCAATGCTTGTCTTCCCCCAAACTCCCTAGGATAAGTTGGCTGAGAAATACCAAGGCAATCAGGTATAATTTTTTAAAAAATAATTTCATCCTTACCCACTCCACTATCATCAAGTCTCATGTAGCCTTCTGCTAAGGAACTAAAACCTGTTAGTCCCCCCATTGCAGCATAAGGGACATTGTGCCCAACTGGCTTTCCTTCGGCTAAGCGTTCCTCTTTTGTTTCCACTATAGTTTCATGAGAATATGCTGGGTGGCCACATCCACAAGTAAAGCAACTGTGAAACCCTGCACATTTGGAACCTAATGCAAAACATAGTTAGAAAATGTCAGAATTTGTTTGAAAGGTTTCCACTCAATGTCAATTTTGCTTGCTTTAGCCTTGGTGACATAAACAATTGCTACAACTGAAACCTTTTAATATTCATATGTGCATTATTTAAATAGGACAGACATGAGGAAAAGAATAGTAACTTCAAGATAATTATTTCTACATCTGGAATCATAAACACTATTCTTTGCTTAGATAATACACTGCTCAAAAAAAATAAAGGGAACATTTAAACAACACAATGTAACTCCAAGTCAATCACACTTCTGTGAAATCAAACTGTCCACTTAGGTAGCAACACTGATTGACAATCAATTTCACATGCTGTTGTGCAAATGGAATAGACAACAGGTAGAAAGCATAGGCAGTTAGCAAGACATCCCCAATAAAGGAGTGGTTCTGCAGGTGGTGACCACAGACCACTTCTCAGTTCCTATGCTTTCTGGCTGATGGTTTGGTCACTTTTGAATGCTGGAGGTGCTTTCACTCTAGTGGTAGCATGAGACAGAGTCTACAACCCACACAAGTGGCTCAGGTCATCCAGGATGGCACATCAATGCGAGCTGTGGCAAGAAAGTTTGCTATGTCTTTCAGCGTAGTGTCCAGAGCAAGGAGGCGCTACCAGGAGACAGGCCAGTACATCAGGAGACGTGGAGGAGGCCGTAGGAGGGCAACAACCCAGCATCAGGACTGCTACCTCCGCCTTTGTGCAAGGAGGAACAGGAGGAGCACTGCCAGAGCCCTGCAAAATGACCTCCAGCGGGCCACAAATGTGCATGTGGCTGCTCAAATGGTCAGAAACAGACTCCATGAGGGTAGTATGAGGGCCCGACGTCCACAGGTGGGGGTTGTGCTTACAGCCCAACACCGTGCAGGACGTTTGGCATTTGCCAGAGAACACCAAGATTGGCAAACTTGCCACTGGCGCCCTGTGCTCTTTACAGATGAAAGCAGGTTCACACTGAGTACGTGTGACAGACGTGACAAGGTCTGGAGATGCCGTGGAGAACGTTCTGCTGCCTTCAACATCCTCCAGCATGATCGGTTTGGCAGTGGATCAGTAACGGTGTGGGGTGGCATTTCTTTAGGGGGCTGCACAGCCCTCCATGTGCTCGCCAGAGGTAGCCTGACTGCCATTAGGTACCAAGATGAGATCCTCAGACCTCTTGTGAGACCATATGCTGGTGCGATTAGCCCTGGGTTCCTCCTAATGCAAGACAGTGCTAGACTTCATGTGGCTGGAGTGTGTCAGCAGTTCCTGCAAGACGAAGGCATTGATGCTATGGACTGGCCTGCCCGTTCCCCAGACGTGAATCCAATTGAGCACATCTGGGACATCATGTCTCGCTCCATCCACCAACGCCATGTTGCACCACAGACTGTCCAGGAGTTGGGGAATGCTTTAATCCAGGTGTGGGAGGAGATCCCTCAGGAGACCATCTGCCACCTTATCAGGAGATGTCCAGGCGTTGTAGGGAGGTCATAGACACGTGGAGGCCACACACACTACTGAGCCTCATTTTGACTTGTTTTAAGGACCTTACATCAAGGTTGGATCAGCCTGTAGTGTTTTTTTCCACTTCAATTTTGAGTGTAACTCAAAATCCACACCTCCATGGGTTGCTAAATTTGATTTCTATTGATAATTTTTGTGTGATTTTGTTGTCAGCACATTCAACTATGTAATGAACAAAGTATTTAATAAGAATATTTCATTCATTCAGATCTAGGATGTCTTATTTTTATGTCCCCTTTATTTTTTTGAGCAGTGTAATTTGCAGGTGAGCTAATTTTGCAAGGAGTTGTCTGAGAATAGGAACAGTCATTGTGTGTTGAGGATCTCCTATTTGGAAGCAGCACATATTTGAATATTGTGTATCATTATGCAAATTAGCCAGATTTAAAGTACTTATTTATTTAACATATTTGCTTGCTTCAATCGAAATTTACACTTGGCAGCTCACATAAAAATTCAATATAAAACAATTTTATATTAAAATAAAATTTTTATTTAAATATAAGACATCTAAACAAAGATAGAGGATGGTGACAATTCAAATCAGAGAAAGACTTTCCAGAAAACTCAGTCTTTATAATCTTATAGAGACCAACAAAGAAAAGCCAATCAAATCTAGGGAGACTATTCTACAATATGGGGACTGCAACAGAAAAACACCTCCTTACTCCAACTCCCTGAACTCCTAATAGTATGGAATTTGCAGCAGCTTCTCCTGAATAGATTTAATCAGGCAGGCCAAAGCTGGCTGAATAAATATTTATGGAGAACCTTGAATTAGTTTCCTGGTTGCAGAATTTGAAATATATTAGTTATTTCCAAAGCAATAGATATACATTGTTATAATGCTGAGACAGTATTTAAAAAAGGTATCTGTGGATAGTAGTTACTCTTAAATATGAATTACTCATTTAATCAAAGTCAAAGTACACTTACACATATTGCATAGAAATCCAGTTGCTGGATTATGCTGATCTGCAAAATGCTTACATCTACAGCGGATGGGCTGAGTACCATTAAGAGGAACAAAATTATAAGATTTGCATGGACACCGACTCACTCTACAAGGAATAGAAATAGGACGTTCTTTTGGAATCACTTCAAAATCTGTTTTGTGTTGTTTATACCTAGGAAAAATTTAAAAAATGAAGATGCACTGTTATTATTCCCTTATTAGAATATTTAAAGATCCTTTTATTCAAAGACATTCAATTATTTTATAAAAGGGGCAAGGCCAATACTTCAAAATCTCAACTTTAATCCCAGATTAAAATATGCACCAATCTTTTAACTCAGAGGCCCCAGCTTTGTGGACTGTTAGGGAAGGGGAAAAGGGATGCTTCCGCATGAGCAGTTAGCATGGGCACCCGCTGTTCGTGCAAGTGGAGCTGTGCACTCGTGCTCTTTTATACTGCTTTTGCAGTCAGGTTCCAGTATTGGGCCACGGCCTAGGGATTGGAGGGCCCTATTTTAGTTGATTCCTAGGATTGCTAAATTTTCTATTTGTGTTGGGCCGATAATTTCTAGAAATATTGAGGTTTCCAAAGTATGAATCTCTGAATGAATCCTTCTCAGCAGTAGCACTTGAAATGAACTTTGTCCTGAATTGAACATACATAATCCAAAATGAAAAGTCTAATTTTCTCAATACTACAACCTTATGTTCATTTTATTTATCGATAAATTACATAGAAAAAAAGACCAAGGTCATGACTTTTTCCTTGTTGAACAACTCAAAAGTGTGTGAGAATAAGGACTTCCGGTTGACATCACAGAGAGACTGGATATGAGGAGCAGGTCTCCGTGCTTCTGTGTCGATTTCTCCCCTTTGGTGGGTTCCGAAAAAAGCCAAAGCCGACCTGTAGGGTGGCGAAGCAAAGAGGGGTGCCCTGTGAGACTGCAGAGAGTTGCAACTCCTGCTGGACTCCTGTTTTTTTCCCCCCTCTCAGATACTATGAGGAGAAGAGGCAGCCTAAAGATGCCTGCCATGAAGCTGTAACAGCTGAGGAATATCTAAGACTGATGCTGGAGCTGAGTTAGTGAGTGAGGGGATTCTTTTTTATTTAAAACCTAACCACAAAAGGAAAAACTTCAGGAAAAGAGACACTCATAACTATTTGCTAAAGCAGTGACTAAGCACTCTGAGAAAAAACTTCAGAATTGAAAGAAAATAATTAAGAGAAGAAAAAAGACTTTTTAAAATATAGAAAATTGGACTTTTAACCTGAGCAGGTATTGTTCTGGAAAGGCATTTTAAAAGTACTGGAACTATGTATTTAAAAAAACTAACTTTGTTTCTATATTTTGATTTATTATTTGACTAAAACTGTTTAACATTGAAATCTAAACTAAGAGTACCATCTGCTGACAAAAGGAAAGTATAACATATACGGAAAATTCTGATAAGGATTTGTTTTATGCACCTACGATGTGACTACTGGAGATTCAAATAGGAGAATAAGGAAGATATTTTCATTAAAGAGACCCTGAATGCTATGATACAAGACTGAACATATAAAGGGAATTTAAAGAAATTCTGGGAAGCTCTTGGGATTATCTAAAGGGACAGATTGATTAACTATGGAATACAAAAAGTTGTAAATATTGAATTTCTTTTGGTGACTTTAGGCTTGAATATATGGTTTTTGGATTATTGGACAAGAGCGGGACTTATTAAAACAAGATAAGATGCTCCATCAGAAGGAATTGAGTGGAACTTGGGAAGAAATATTGTCGATGTTTCAAAGCATTAAGGACATTCTGATAAGAAACCACAAGGAGATTAAGAATTTAATGCATGGCATGGATGAAAAATTGGGAAATATTATACAAAGGACAATGAGTGATCAAGATGCCCAGGAAAAGGAGGAACCAATTGAAGGAGCAGATGAAAAAGCAGAACAGATTAACCAACAAACAAAACAAGATAACAAAAAAGAGACAATAACAAAAAGAACAATAATTGATGAAATAAATCAAAGAGAAAACATTATAAAAGATTTAAAATGGGAACCAGAGACACAGGAAGATATTTTTGAAAGGGAGATAGGGGCATGGGTAGATATTTTAGAAGCTAGACAATGGAAAAGGGTAGAGATGGAAGAAATGTTTAAAATGGATAGTCAGGACGTAGATGCAGATAGGTATAAAGATCCAAGAGAGGAATATGGGAGGCAAGTTAAAAAATGAACAATTAAAGCTTTAAAGTGGACAAGAGATGACAGATAGGAAGGATTTGTTCTTAAATATAATGGTGGCATGATTAAAAGTTAGAGTAAGGATAGAACTAAGAGGGGGAATATTAGTAAACACATTTTTATACAATAAGACAAAAGTAATAATAATAAGAGAGAAAATTAGAAATTGAATGATATTATGTATGTTTAAACAATATTGTGATTGGCATTGGAATAACATATTGAAACACTGAATAATTAAATAATGAAAATCTATAATTTAATACAAATATGTGTACCAATACTAGAACTATATAAGCTTGAGGAATGTAATAAATATGATAAATAGCACTATTTTTATTTGTACTAAAATGTATGATACCCTGTGCCACACTGTTCACGCATTGATATGGATATAATGTAAAAAAAAAAACTTGAAACAAAAAGATGTGTTTGAGAATATGTATGTGTACACACATACACGTACCAGTACATACAGTGCTTAATATATTTAATTATATATTATAACTGAAGAATGAACAGATCTACACATTTCGAAGACAAAATGTTTCTAACATAATAAAAGGAATATGAGAAGTTAAAGCTTTACTTTTTCTTGGCTTATATTTGTGAAACCAACCAATAGCAGAGAAATAATATTCTGTGCACAAAAGAGTTGTTATTGAGTCTGATAGTACAGACCAGAAGAGTACAGCTATTGAGCCATTACCATTGAAGGTAAAGATAAAGCAAAGCACAGTAATAATTCTTTTTTACTTCTCACCCAACGAAAACCATACTGGAAACAAAGAAAGGAATACAAATTGGCATTATAAATGTACTATCCCAAGAAAAAGATAGTTCAAAAGTATAACCATAATTTTTAGGCAATATCTGCCTCTATTTTATGCATTTTTGCATTTTCAACAAATGCAAAACCACTCTTAAAAAAGACACAGATAAAAATCATTTGTGGGAGTATTAGTCTTCCTTTTGAACAAATATTTTAAATATACAATATATATGACTATTAAAGACAATATTCTATAATCAAAGGGTTTTTTTAAATCTAAGATAAATTTTAGTGCATCTGGCACAAATAAAGAATGCCTCACCTGTGAGAACAAAAGCAAGGTGTTTCTGGACCCACGAGTTTACAGTCAATGCCTGTTGGTGATCTCCAGCTCACATATAATCTATTTTGCAACCGAATTGGTAATACTTGTTTCTTATATTGTTCATATTCTTCTGGGGTAAACAGTTTCCCACCATCATCTTCTCCTACAATTCTGCAAAAGTGTTGATTTCTGAAATACTTTACATTACACATTTAATTAAAACTGTAATCAACAACCCTTTTAATAATATGCACACAGACCACAAGAAGAACTTGTCATATCATGAGTGAATGAGAGACAAAATATGATAATCTACCGTGTTTCTCAAAAAATAAGGCTGGGCATTATTTTTTGTTGACCCCCGAAAAAAGGGCTAAGCCATCTTTTCGAGGTTGCCTTAATTTTTCCCCCACGTGCCTTGCCTAGCCCTGAAAATCAAGGGCTATATTTGCAAACTAGGATGCATGGTGTGATAGGCTACTGTGTGTGTGGTGTGATGGTAGTGTGTGTGTGTGCCTGTGTATTTACACCCTTATCAGTGAATGGCCATGTTCCCGCGACACCCATGCAGCCAACTGTTTTCCACGCTGTGCATCATGCCAGCTCAGCCTGGGCAGGAAGTTCTCGGTCCAGCACGTTGGCAAACCCACAGAGCTCCATTAAGCACTGAATTCTGCTTGCACTGTGAACACGCTCGAGCTCGGATCAAGCTGCAATGCTCGGAACCGTTACTCAGGAGGCTGCTTTCTTAACCTGCCTGCTCGAGAAGGGCAGAGGGACGAAGACTGCTTGGTTGCTTAGAGGTTCCTGGCCCCAGGAATGCCCTGCATGAGAGACAAAGGCAAGCGGGCCGCCTTTCCAGCGCTCCCGCTGTGGTCGGTGCTCCATCACCTCCCCTTCCCAAACACAGACAAGGCTGCTCATTTGTGTGGTGGGTGGTAGATTCCGGATCCACTGAGTGCTGGGGTGCAAGTGTGCAGCCCCTGCTTGGGTGCTGCCGGGCTGTGCTTTCAGCCTGCAAGGTGTGGCCGGCAGGAGGCGCTGCTGCCATGTAAGGTAAGAGCGGCTGGTGGTGGCACTGGAAGCCAGGCTGAACGGGGCAAGTGAGCTTGCGGTCCCCAAGAGGGGAGAGCCGTGTGGACTGTGCTGCCGCTGCTCCTGGTCGTGCTCAGAGCGGAGCATTGGTCAAAGGGCAGTGCGCCAGCAGCAGGCTGGGCAGCTCGATCCTACACGGTCTTGCCAGAGGCTTCTCTGTCGAGCCCTGCTCTGTCTGCTAGAGGGGACACGGATGGAGTCCATTTTAAAGTTAGCTCCCGCACCCTTGCTGGGGCTGCGGCGGGGGAGGGGGAGCTGGTGCCCTTTGCGCAGATGGGAAAGAGAAGGCATCCACCTCCTGGTGTGGCCCATCTTTCCTGCATAAAAACCCCAGAGCCGCCTGACTGAAGCACCACTTTTTGTGACACCCTTGCCAGGGATATTGGGCCGGTGATCTGGAGGAGAAACAGCTTTGGGGCATCGGTAGACTTAAACATGCCAAGGATTTGAGAGACTTTGGTGTTAAGATTTTCCTGCAAAAAAGTAAATAGTATCAGCTGTGTTCCTGGGACAAGGAGAAGGACTTCTAGGGCTGGATTCCTAGGCTAAGCAAGGCTGCGCGTGGGATGAGTTCGGCAATTTTCACTCCCCTCTGCCCTTCTTCTCCCCACCCCCCGCTCCCAGGTCTCTTCACCTCGTGTTAAATAGACCCAAATTTGGGGGAAAGGACTTAATTTAACAACATGCATACAAAACAATGCTTTGGGGGGACATATTGTTGGAGAAACATGATCAGATTCTAAATCAGAAAAGACTTATTATCCTAAACATAATTGGCTGTGATTGCTTAATATAGTTGGTTAACTTATCAATAAGTTAACCAAACAAATCTCAAACAAATTTTCAGGATTTGTATACTTACCATAAAATGACAAAGTTAGAATGATTTTTTTTACTTACGTCTGTGTGAAAGTAAGTCAGAAATTATTCTTTTCTATTGTTCCTTTTCTCTTTCTCTTACTTTTACTTTTTTCTTTCCTTTTTATCAAATCTTTTCTCTGATTATCTTTTTTTTAAGTTGTTTGAAAAAAATGACAAAGATGGATTTACAGAATGATCTTGGACTTTATGGTTACATTGTGAGTCACTTAGGTGCACAGAGAAATTTCCAAACTATACAGGATTAACCCTGTTCAATAATTGTTCAGTTTACTCTTGTTTTTGCAAGGAACACATGTTTAAATTCTTATATATGCTGTCCTTTGTATGAAGGTGCACAGGGATGAACATAATATTTTCTTTTTTATAGTAATTTTTTATAATTACAACAGTAACAATATTAAAAAAGAATAGAAAAAATGGAACATTTAAGAAAAAAGAATAAAAAGATTGGAACATGTAAGAAAAAAAGAAAAAGGAAGAAAAAGAACAGAAATGGAAAAGAAAATATAAGAATATAGCAAAGAAAAAGAAAAGAAATATATAAAGTGACTTCCCATTTTCATTGCAAGTATAAACAATTTAATAACATATCACCTTCTCCTAAAATACAAATAAACATTTATTCTTTCCCACATCTCATCCCATTTATATATAAAAGAGGTGGACAGTTAAGAAACTTCAAATATATATATATATATATATACACATATGTGTAAGTGTGTATATGCATACATACAGATTCATATATTGTTTCTTATATTGTTAATATTCTTAAGCCTGGTGACAGCAAAAAAACATTAAGGATTAATAATACATCTATTTTAATCTGGATCAAATTAATCAACTTTATATTTCTTCCTTTTGTTTCAAACAATCTTAATCTTTAGTTTCTTTAAATAATGTTGTTAAACTTGATTTCATTTCATTTCATCAGCAAGTACTTTTATATGTCCAATGTAACATATTATCCATGTTCAGTGTCAATCTTATCAGATAGAGAACTTGGTCCTCTACAATAACATATTTTAGACATATTCTCTCTATAGAGGCAAATACTTTTAAAATTAACTTCAAAAACAACCTTCACATATGTCCAATGCTGAAACATTTTGTTTCATTCTGTAATTCTAAATTGAGTTTAAGTGTTATCCTCCTTTAACGTAATTTTTAGTTCTCTCTAGTATTCAATTTTTAAAATCTTACTACGTTTCAAAACAAGAGTTTTCTCATGAGAAGAATTTTTTATAATTAATTCCAAATTATCTGGAGCCTTAATCAATTTGTACTTTTTAAAATCAAAGTTTTAATTTTGCTGACTTTTTTTTAAGGGTCTTCAATTTTTTAGTTAAAAGTATTTTTTAAACTAAGGATTGAAGAAAACTGACTAGGTGCTATAAAAACATTTCAATCAAAAGGTTCCTAATACAGTACCTGAAAAGCACTTGATGAGCAATTTCCAAAAGTGGTTGGAAAAAGCAGTATAGAAACTTAGTGTCCTTTCAAAGTCACAGTCTTAGCAAGATGGCTATTCCCTAATCTCTCACAGCTCTAAACCTGCCACAGCATGATATCTTGTGATTTCTTCATACGGAACTGTCAGGAGCACTTGTGGGTGATCTCTCTCCTTGTCTGGGAGGGGAAGAGCTGTCTACACAGCTTTTCACTGTGCCATGATCATCAGTTCCATTTATTAAGTTAGATATTTCTTCCCCTGAGGTCAGACATTATTTTTTTAACTTCCTACCTGTACAATAAAAGCTAAGAAATAGAAATTACTGGAATAGTTGTCTGAGCAGTAGGGAAGAAAATGCAACAACAGTGAGTAATCCCTGGACAAGGATATTCATATACAATTTTATTCACATACAATTCTGACTCGTGGTTTATAAAATTAATTCAGACAACCATATGAATACAATATACTGAATCATAAACCATATTGGCTGGATTCTCATAATACATTGGGCCACAAATTAGCCAACTATATTTTAGCTTGGCATGTTCTGTAAACTCAGACAAAGTAGCACTGGAATAGTGCAATCATTCAACAACCATTGAGTTTGAGTTGCCCTACAAAATTCAATGTCAATGTATATAATGGAAAAATGGAAAAAACAAATAAATAAAATTCAGTCAAACAGACAAAGATAAAAGCAGCAGCATGCACCTCATGTATAAAGACTAAAATATCTTAAAAATAAGTACAAGGATTATAACATAACCAATATCACCTTTCAAAATTCCCAGTCTTAATATATAGGTCAGCGGTTGCTAACTGGTGGGCCGTGGCCCACTGGTGGGCCATGAGAAAATTTTGGTGGGCCTCAGAGAAATCTCACCTCCAGAGCACCCCCACAAAGCAATTAATCCAGGCTGCACAGAAACACAAGGCTGTGCCACCCACATGGCCCGCAGGAACCCTCCCCGCCCACTCACTCCTTACCTAGCAAACTTGTCTGCTAAGCTGCTATTTTTCTTTTTTCCGACCATCATCTATTCTGCTGTGCCGGGAGATTTAGAATAACTAGGAAGCAGGAAATAGTTGGATTTCTTGCTTTCTAGCTAAGCATAGCGGAACCTCCCTTAGGACTGAAGGTTTGCTTGCAAGCAAATTCAATGCACAGCAAGCAAATTTGAGAGACTGAGCTAGCCGATGGCAGATAGATCACTGAATGATTCTGTGAGCAACTCAATCTGCCTGCTTTGCCTGATTTTGGATAAAAGTTGTTTTTTAATTAAAAAAAAATCAATATTTACATACTTGGTGTGTTGTGAGTTTGCTTGCCAACAAATTTTATGAGTTTGCTTGCAAGCAAATTTTATGTGACAGACTGAGTTAGCCAATGGCAGATCGATAGATCTCTGAAGGAATCTGTGATTCTGTGAGCAACTCAATCTGCCTGCCTGCTTTACCTGATTTTGGGTAAAAGTTGCTCTTTTTTTATAAGAAATTCAATATTTATAGAAATATTTATATTTACATACAAGCCATGCCCAGCCAGTCACATGACCAAGCCACACCCACAAATTAGGCCATGCCCACAGAACCACTTAGTGGTCCCTGGGATCTGAAATTATGACTTCAGTGGTCCCTGAGGTCCGAAAGGTCCCCTGATATAGGTCACTTCAAAATATAGCTTCTATGGCTTTAGCATGGAGTGGATATTTAATCTATCAATGAAAGCACATACTAAAAAGAAATCAGAGGATAATATTCTAAATGAATAATGTACAGCAGAACACACTTTGAAATCATGTTTAAATATTTATGCATAATGTGAGAAGAGCTCCAGCATGGATCAGAATATTGGGAATACTGTAAATGCACCTTCCTCCAAAATTTCTCAGCTTTCTCAGCAATTTATAAATATGATTGCTATTAGGCAATATGTACTGTTTTGTTCAATAATGCAGAATAAACTGTAGATTAGTTAACTGAAGTTTATTAGTCCTCATCAAAATGAAACCATATTTTAGATGTTCTGTAAAAATGACAATAATTTCCTTTTTTAATCATCAGGATGAATCTCCAAATATATGATAAATTATTGATCCAGAGTCAGACTGAACTCTGCAAACAGCCACAAATGTTCAATCTATCTATCTATCTATCTATCTATCTATCTATCTATCTATCTATCTATCTATCTATCTATCTGTTTGTAGCACCACAAGGAAATTGCCAAACTACGTTCGGTAGCATAATCAAAATGGCAAAGAGCAAGCTATACTGCACCACAAACAAATCAATGCTGGATAACAATCTCAGTTGGATATCAATTGTAGTACTGGAGATTATATAACTCAATTCAAAGGAGTTAATGGAGAAAAAACTTAGTGTGTTAAAGCATATGGAAAGCAGTTGAAGAGGCCTTCATCCTGCAATAAACTGATTGTGATTAGCGGTTGAATTGGGACTAGAACCACCTCACTCCTTTTCTGCTCCCAATTCACCACTCACTCCAGTACACCTTAAAGCCTGAAAGGGGGTGTTTTATGCATACTACTCTAGACTCCTGACTCTTACTCTTCAGACTACTCAGTTTAGACAAGGAGCTTGACTTAGGATAGGTAACAGTTCTTTGGGATCTGATTGGAGCAGAAAATGAGTCTTAGAAATGTTTTAATTAAGCACTATATGAATTCATATGCTAGATTGTGATGTAATCAGCTACTTGGAGGCTCCAGCTTTTGTGCAAACCGAATTCATAAACAGCTTGTATACAATACATGGCTATAGGTGAACATTAGTGGAGTCAGTGAACCACCGTTTAGAGGTTATTGTGTTCCAATAACACAGCCAAAAAATGCTGAAGCCAAAAGTGCAATGGAAATTCCCTATTGGAAAATGAGTCTTAAGTCAAAATATTTCTCTGACTCTTAGCTCTAAAGAACAGCATCTTCAGAAAGTGAAGAAATTCTTTCTTATATATGCCCAGAAGACATTTATTTCTTTATACGCCCCAAGACCTCCAAGTCTTAGGGAGTTGTCCCATGGTTTACTGAATCAATTAGATTGGGTGAAACCGCATGCAGTAAATCCGTCGATTCCATGTTATTGGATTTCTAAAATGTGTTGCTGATTCAGGTCAGCAACCCTAAGTTTGCCGTAGAGTTTACAGTGCAGCCAGGCAAAGAGATCTAAGCATAAAGAAATCCAAACTGCCACCAAACTATCGCGCGGGTCTTTAAACATAATCTAAATTAAACGCGGGTCTTTTGAGACCCTCTGCGAGGATTGCCTCTTCTGTACAGGATGCCTTAGCCACGACTTTTCGATGGATAAAAAGAGGCCGTTCAATTAGTTTCCTTACCTCTTATATTCCAAGTAGTCGTCTATGGCCGCGGCAGCCCCGGACTGAAATGTCAACCGCTCCATTAGTTTGGGAACAGCCTACGGGATATCCGCAGCAGAAATGCCCTTTCGCAGATCCCGATAAGTCTTTCCAAGAACCCGAGACACGGAGCGATAGCCTCGCGGGAAGAGGAGGCGGCTCTCTGTCAGGAGCGGTTGGAGCCGCGGTGTCGCTCGGGAGGACTCGCCGCTGCTTTGGCGGCAGCGGTTTCAGAACACTTTCAGCGCCTACGTTGGTTTTGAATAGATTTCGTTGAAACTGCCGCTCTTCGGTTGCTACGTGAACTGCTTCAGCGACAAAATTACAGTTTAAACGATTTTGCGATGAGGGCAGCTAGTAAAGAAACACTAGCTAGGCCGCCTTCCCTCCTGAAATTGAGTTTGCACAGTTGCAGAGCAACAAACTTTGCCTGTCTAGCCAGGGTAGTTAATGCTTCAGTGGGTCATATTAACTAAAGACCGGAATGGCGATTCACTAGTAACTACAGTACTTATCTATCTATCTATCTATCTATCTATCTATCTATCTATCTATCTATCTATCTATCTATCTATCTATCTATCTATCTATCTATCTATCTATCTATCCATCCATCCATCCATCCATCCATCCAATACCACTCATGCATCATCACAAAATCCAGAACCGTAAAGCCCACAAACTTAAAATTTGCCACTTATGTTCCTCTTGGCTTCTAGGTGCTCACTAAGAAAGAATTTTTCAAAATGACTATCAGAGCATTAGTATTTCATATTTTATTAATATGCTCTGAATGCTAAGGAGTTCTACTCCCCCCTCCCCACTGAAAAGAACTATGTTCTAAATGTAAAACACAAGGGTCCTCTTTCTAGACTTCAGTTCAGCATTCGATACCATCATTCCAGACATTCTTCTAACTAAACTAAACCAGCTAGCAGTACCTGAACACACTTGTAAATGGATCATACGTTTCTTAACAGAGAGGAAGCAGCAGGTGAAGCTAGGCAGAATCACATCTGATACCTGTACAATCAGCACAGGAGGCCCCCCAGGCTGCGTGCTTTCTCCACTTCTCCCTATATACCAATGACTGCATCTCAAACGATCCATCTGTTAAAATACTGAAGTTTGAAGATGATCCAATAGTGATTGGTCGACACATTTGCATACAGATTGGAGGTTGTACAACTTGCCTCATGGTGTAACCGGAACAATCTGGAACCGAACACACTCAAAACTAGAAATGGTGGTAGATTTTAGGAGAAACGCTCCCATACTACCACCTCTTACAGTACTAAACAACACAGTATCACCAGTAGAGACCTTCAAATTTCTAGGTTCTACTATATCACATGACCTAAAATGGACACCTAACATCAAAAACGTCATCAAAAAAGCACAACAAAATGTTCTTTCTGTGCCAACTCAGAAAGCTCAAACTGCCCAAGGAGCTGCTGATACAGTTCTACAGAGGAATTATTGAGTCTGTCATCTGCACCTCTATAACTATCTGGTTTGGTTCTGCAACCCAACAGGACAGACACAGACTTCAGAGAGTAATTAAGACTGCAGAAAAAATAATTACTACCCACCTGCCTCTATCGAAGACCTGTATACTGCATGAGTCAAAGAGGACTGTGAAAATATTTATAGACCCCTCACATCCTAGATATAAACTGTTTCAACTCCTACCCTCAAAACGACGCTACAGGACACTGCACACCAGAACTAGATATAAGGACAGTTTTTTCCCAAACACCATCACTCTGCTAAACAAATAATTCACTCAACACTGTCCAACTATTTACAAAGTCTGCACTACTATTACTACTAATCTTCTCATCACTCCTTATCACCCATCCTCTCCTACTTGTGACTATGACTGTAACTGTCGCTTGCATCCTTATGATTTATATTGAGTGTTTCCTAGTATGATTTATTGTACCCTATGACTATTGTTGTATCTTATGATTTTTGACTCTTGACGAATGTATCTTTTCTTTTATGTACACTGACAGCATTTGCATCAAGACAAATTCTTTCCTTGTCCAATCACACTTGGACAATAAAGAATTCTGTTCTGTTCTATTCTATACAAGCAGAGAAGTTTCCCTTTCAGTTTTAGTTTCACAGGAGCAACCAGCTTTAGTATAAAAGTTGACCTAAGCCATGCCAAGGCTCCTTGCTGTCTTCTTGTTCGCATAGCAAATACTGTTTCAGTTTCCAAACAGCCCTCAACTGTCTCACACACTGGCAAGATGCTAGCCAGATGAATACCATGGATGCTGGTAAGCAGAGGCAGAATTTCCGCCACCTTATTTTCCTCCCCAAAAACTAAGTCTGACCACATAGTTTCATAGCGAAGCAAGGGTATCGAGCTAGTATTTTATATAAACCGAGCCTGTTTGATACAGTAGCAAGGCAGCATCTCACAAACTTGACAGGTTGAAGGTATATGGACTTCAACTCCCAGAATTCCCCACACAGCATGCTCCTTAGAAAATTCTGGGATTGAAGTTCACGTCTTCCAAGTTGCCAAAGCTAAGAAACAATATAAAACGCTGGTGTACAAACCACAAGGTTGAGGTCGAAATTCTGCCATAGCCATGAAAGCTGTCTAAATGATTTTAGACAGACCCTTTCTCTCAGCCCAGCCCAATCCATTCACATAGTTATGGAGAAAGTACAGCAGGAAGCAGGACCCTTAGATATGTTCTCTGCTTTGAGTTTTATTTATTATATATAAAAAACTATGTACGTATGGTTGAACATATATGTTGAGTTTTATTTATACATGTTTTGGGCTCAATTGTGATAAGCTGGGGACTACCTGTAAATGAATAGGTTGGCAAGATATATTTAGAACTAAGTAGGCATAGGATCTCCCTTTTATTCTATTATTAATTTTTTTCTTTGAGTCAATGTTGATTCCTAGAGACTCCTTGGATACATCCCTGCAGTTTCATTTTTCTCCTGAAACTGAAAATAATTAGCACAAGTTTCCCCAGCTGCCTAGGACTAAAACTCAGAAGTTCCTGCTTTTTACTTGATACCTTAATCACTAAACCAAACTTTCTTGTTTTATTTATCGGATAGACATTAAACCAACACTAGCAACTGGATATATGTTACTTTACAGCATGTCAAACTCACATCGTCACAGCTGCGTCACATGACATATCGTGGCTTTCTCCCCTTTGCTAAACTGGGCATGAGTGTGGCCCACGGGCCAGGAGTTTGACAGCCCTGCTTTACAGGATTACAATGAAAAAAACTAATTAAAACTTTTGAAAAAGATCAATAGGGACTCATAGCATGGACATATATTTTATTTAACCTTTTCAGATATTACAGTCATGAAAAGAACATAATTTGAAACTATATCTAGAACCACAAATCTTGTTTTTTTTCTAAATATTTTTTAAACCACATAATATATTCTAAGCAAAAATAGCAGAACGATCCTTCTACAAATCATTCTACACAGGTGCAAAACCCAAACTGGCACTTCATTTTATAATTTATGATGAAGAATGTACACTGTACTATAGAGCACCTTCACAATTCTCCTCTATAAGGCTAACATGGATATAAGGCAATGCTGACCTCTGTGTTCCTATTTCAAGTTCATTTAAAAGATCTTGGTTATAAATCGTTATTACTGCTTCACAAGAATTGTGTGGATAACAGACTGTACTGCTTTAGTATAGATTTTCAGTAAACATCAAAATGCCTCACTTCTTATAGTCAAAGTTCAACTCACTCCTCTTGTGTTTATTTCAGGAGTAACTTAAGATACAGTATGCCCTATGTATCATCAGCTGTAAAAATATATTGAATAGGAAAGCAATGAATAAGAAGCTAATAGTGTTCAACATCCAATTAATGTGACTCCATCACAGGTTATATCTTCAGTTACTAAATACATGTATTAAATGTTTCTAGAATAGTTATATACATTACAATTTTTTAACCAACTGCTCTAGTTCTGTAGCAAGATTACACTTTGGCACATTGCTACTTTAGATTTTTCTGAAGTGTAACTATTTTTAAAACATTCCTTCTCAAGCTATTTCACAGTGCAAAAAGAAGACACTCTTTGAATCACCATCTTTGAGATGGTACAAATCTCAATTGGAACAAAAATCTGCCTACTAATTTTAAAATATTTAACCTATCTATACTTAACAGTGCTCACTTTAAAGGCATTCCTTCTTCACTATGGATTAGTAAACCAGTTCATAAGATCAAGCTAGTTTCCCATTTATATTTATTTAGATATTAAATGTATACTTTATCTGTAATTATCATAGAATTTTACACTTGATTTGTATAATACCTATACTTTTCTACTCAACATCTTTAATTAATGCAAGTTAGGTTTCCTTTCAAAATGAGGCATCTCCATATCCAGCAAAATGTCAGTCCAAATGCTCAGACCCCTAACTTCAAAGTTCCCATCCTGGGCCTTGAGCTGTCTTAGCCAAGTCTGGACTGCACTGCCCAGAGGCTCTGACTCCTGGTAAAGGCAACTGATACGGTCCTGCATCTCCTCCCAAGGTACTTCATCTTCTTTTACATCACTAGTTTGCCATTTCCCATGCAGAGGATCATAAATGAGGCAGTTTCCCCAGGATGAAAGGAAACTCAAATAGGAAGCAAGTAATTCAGAGTAACGGGCACAAAGTGAAGCCAAACACTGGGGAGACAAAAAGCGGCAGAAGGACAAGAGACGAGCTGGGTCTCCGAACAGCAACCAAGGGAGGAGCAACATCTTGGCCTTCTCTTCCCCATCAGGCTCCATCAATGCCACAGCCACAACTCGGTACAGCATGGAACCACAGGGCAACGAGTCTAACAAGGCAGAGGAAGGTCGACCTTGGTTCCCATCACCATCTCCGTCACCTTGTAGTTGTGAAAGCAGCATCTGAGCCTGTACTCTCACTGGCAGCCCTTCCCATTGTTCAATACCAGCTGTTCCTTTTATAGGAGGTTCCAAGAGAGCAAGAAGTTGAGAGGCAGCTCTGCGTCTTGCCAGTAGACTGATGAAGGGCTCCGCTCCACCAGTTGCTGGGATCAAGAAGCTGCAGAAAAGACTATGGCGGGTGGTAGAAGACAACGCCGGATTTTCCAGCAGTGCTAAACCCAGAAGCTCTGGGCAGCGCTTCAAGTGACCTAACCTGATTAAGCTCTTTTTTTTCAGCTGTTGCTTCAAAGCTTCCCGGAGGGTTGGTTGAGCCCGAAGACGGCTGTAAAGATGCCGAAATAAGTGTCCCCAATTTAGAGCTCGTGTAAGAGTTGTGGGATCCCAACTTTGTACCATTCGTGAGCGGGAAACTGCCAAAAGGCTAGGCAGCTGCTCAGTTTGTGAGAGCAGCATCTCCATGAGGCAGAGAACAAAATTCCTTGTTACTGTTAAATGGCAACCTCAGGAAAAAAAATTTCTTTTGCTAAGAGATCACTCCCTAGAAATATTGTTTAGTTTCAAAGATTTGGTTTTCATATAGAACATTTCTGATGGTTGGCCTGTTGCAGTAGGAATAGTTTGCAATTCATTCCATCAATTTCTTCATGTTTTTCTTTCCTATTGTTAGAACTTTTTTCCTTTTGTTTTGAGGGAATTTTCTAGGTAGTTTGACCTTTGATATTTTGTGTGTATATTATCTACTTACCTTCCTACAATAGTTTTATTGCCAATATACCTTTTTCAAAAAGTTACAGTACAATGTTGTTTTATGAAGCAACTTTCTTAATACAAAGATTTTAAGATAAAGAAATTGGTTCTCTGTATGTTCATTTTTTTTCTGCTGCAACTGGATGTAGACTGCCTTTAGCCAACTATTTGCGACTGAAGATTAGATCTAAAGCTCTTCCACCTATGCAAAAAATATTTTGACTATTATCTTATATTGTGTCCTGCATTTACTCGTTTGCTTGTAGTTGATGGCATTAAGTTCCCATTTGTAGTATTTGTTGCTGAACCATTTACAACCATATAATCAACCTTGTTTTCCAGTTTGACCAAGCGTTGCAAGATGTCATCTAGAAGAACTGCGATTGTTCTTTTTAGATCAGCTAGAAGGGAAAAAAAGTATATTCAGAAAGTGACACTGCACAGGCAAAATCTCATGTGGCAAAATAGTTGCTTTCTCACTGTTTTCCTGGATACAACTTTTTCTGTATCTGTTTAATGTAATGGAAAAAAATACAACATATGCAAACTTTTAAAATATACTGTTTATGTTCATTTTTCAGTTTTAATTTTTTTTCTTTAGTCTTATTAAATAGGTTAAATACATACTATACTCCTTAGAGCACAAGACTCTAAACCAGTGGTCATCAACTGGTGGCCCATGGCACACTGGTGGGCTGTGAGAAAATTTTGATGGGCCACAGAGAAATCTCAACCACAAAGCACCCCCACAAAGCAGTTAATCCAGGCTGGGCAGAAACACAAGGCTGCGCCGCCCACATGGCCCGCAGGAACTCTCCCTGCCCACTTACTCCTTACCTGGTAAACTTGCCTGCTAAATTGCTATTTTTCCTTTTTCCAACCATCATCTGTTCTGCTGTGCCGGGAGATTTAGATTAATTAGGAAGCAGGAAATGCTAGTCTTTAGATCTTCGGCTCAGCACAACCGAACCTCCCTTAGGACTGAAGGTTTGCTTGCAAGCAATTCAGTGCAGACTCACAGCAAGCAAATTTGAGAGACTGAGCTAGCCGATGGCAGATAGATAGATCACTGAATGATTCTGTGATTCTGTGAGCAACTCAATCTGCCTGTTTTGCCTAATTTGGGGTAAAAGTTGCTCTTTTATAAAAAATTCAATATTTATATAAATATTTATAATATTTACATACAAGCCATGCCCAGACAGTCCCATGACCACCAAGCCACACCCACAAATTAGGCCACACCTACAGAACCGGTTAGTGGTCCCTGGGATCTAAAATTATGAGTTTGTTGGTTCCTGAGGTCCAAAAGGTTGGCGACCCCTGCTCTAACCAGGGATCACCAAACTTGGCAACTTTAAGACTTGTGGACTTCAACTCCGAGAATTCCTCAGCCAGCGAGGAATTCTGGGAGTTGAAGTCCACAAGTCCTAAAGTTGCCAAGTTTGGAGACCTCTGCTCTAGAACTTTCCTTTGTAACAAAAACACTAAATATACCATATAAATTAGAGTTGCCTAATAAACAAGTTACTTATCTAATATACCTCTGTAAACCTTCATAACAATACCTTGAAAAACATTATTCATATGTAATCAATTAAAAAACATCTTATTTGAATTTCTCCCAAATCCTCCATTGTTTCAAAAGTTCTGGAAATTTTACATTTTTACTATTAGGCAAAAACTTATTCAACGCAAAATGTTTCTAGACATACCATATCCAATGCCAATATACAAGCTCTTTAATATTAAGGGCAGTCTAATATTTCTTAGAAATGAAAGCTATTATAGTATGTTCAACTTTAGTAGAACATTGAATATGTAGCAAACAGTAGTTTCACTTTATAAATATAAAAATGTCTTATGCTTTTACAATAATATTGTTTTATATATTTTGAAACACTAAACTGAGGATGAATTTACAGAGATTATGTAGGCTTACCATATCCCGCCATTGCAACTCCATTATCACCATTTATTACATTCTTGTTTTCTTCTGCTAGGGCTCTAACGTATCTTTTACTTAAGTCAAGAATTTGTTCACGCAATTCAGCACTGCTCTGTTGTCTTGGATGCTGAAAGGTGTAGCGCAGTAACATTATGCCCCAGATAAAACCAAAAACTAGCAACAATAAACTCAATTTTTGGGACACATTTTTTCTAGAAAATGCAAAAAACATCTCTGAGCAGGCTAAATATGTCAGTAGAAGGTAGTAAGTGTGAAGTCACTGTATCTTCAAGGTAAGTTGTTTTGCAAAACATCTTCACAGCATGCTTGGTCTTCGGGGGAGACTATTTTGTCTAATATTTCCATTTGTTTCCTGAAATTTTTTATCAAAAAACTTGTGTCAAAATTGTTTATTTTTATAAACTACAGTATTAATTTGGAATGTGTTATATAATTTAGAGCATTATTATTGAAACCCTGTAAAATGACTGCTGAGAATACAGGCAATATAAGAACAAAAATCTAGTAACTTTCCAAACTATAATTGTATACAATAACAATATAATCATGAATTGGAAATCTATGGTACAAATATCCAGTGATGAACTATTTGGTACCTTTGTGTAAGTTTTAATCTCTCTACTTCAACTTTACATCTGTACTATGAAAACAATGTCATTATCTGAAAAGATTGCTACAAAAATAGTGATTAAATACTAACTATATCAGAAAAAGCATCAACAGTAAGGTGAAAAACAAGCCATTTCATCAGCCCTGCAAATAAACCATTATCCTTTCTATCTAAATTATATCCTGCTAAGTTACAATATGAAATCCTAAGAAATTATGTCTAAATTTATTTGTTAACTTTTTTTTCATTCTCTATGGCAGGGATGTCAAACTCAAGGGTGTTTAAATCTGGCCCACTGGAACAGCCTGGAAATAGTAAAGAACCAACCCGTGCTACCTCTGAAAGCCAAAATGGGGCATGGGGTGGCCACGCGAGCCCACACCCAGCATCCCATTTTTGGCCTGGACTGTTTCCTGTAGCACTCTGCCAAAAACTTAGCATTTATAACCCTTGTGGTCACATGATCTAAATTTATGTGCTTGGCAGTCCACCTGCATTTATGGCAGCAGTGTGCACATCAATCTTCTCCACTCACCTGTCTCCGCCTCACCTCTGCCCTTTTGGACACCTTTTCCTCTGCCACCATCACCTACCAGGCTTCCCCAACTGACTTTGCCATATTTTATTTCCTGCTGTGAAGAAGTATGCCTCACCAAGGCAGCTGCAGGTCTTTCACAATGTCTTCCAAGGACTACCAGCTGCCTTACCCAGGTGCACCTCATCAATAGCAAGAAGAAGATGGCAAAGGTCAGCTGGGGTTTGTAGGCTATGCAGCAGAGTGCAGGGCAGCCAAAAGGGCAGAGATGGGGGGGGGGGAGATGGTCCTTGGGAGAGTTGAAAAAGAGGTCAGCATGGAATGACAAGAATAAAATTAGGTCCTTTTAACAACTGCAACCAGGAATATTGGAATTGATGCTGCTAAGCAGAGCTTCGTTAATAGTGAGAGTAAACAGAAGCTACATCCAGACACTTTAGAATAAGCCCCATTACGGAAAAAAACCAGAACTACTTAAGTAGGAATTACATCTAAACAGTATTTTATCTGATAGTTTTCCACTGCAGATAACTCTGTTAATATGAATAAAGGTTGCATATTGTCAACATATAAAATAAGTACTTTTCAAGATAATAAATTAGGAACACCTACCATTTTATAATCCTGCTGCTTTAGTTGGTGCTGTCCTTAACTAACCAATATTCCAAGACGATTGCATCCATGCTCAGCTCAATATCATTTTGAGTAAACTCAAGGATTATTTATTTAATCCATTGCATTTAGTCAGTCTAATGCAGTTCTTATTTTTCAGAATTAAGAGTAGCACATTTTGCTGGTCAAATGATAACCATTTATGAAAGGGAGAAACACCTGAGGAAAAAGAATTTTAAAAATATGAAAATTTGTTTAGGTTATTACTATTATAAATATAGGCATGAGAAGAAATTTTAAAAGGCATGTTGGCACTTCAAACATACATTTTATGATTCTCTAGACTAACCAGGAAAATGATACTAAAGATGAAAAACATCCAAAATCACATATTCCAAACTGCCCAAACCCCAATTTATACTAGTTTATAAGAAACAATTCTCTCAAAATTCCTGTGTTTTGTTCAGCAAGACATAAGCATGAAAAAAATGAGGATTGTATGTAAAGTTCAGATTTACATACACACAGCTATTTAATAGGTGGTCTTTTGATCTTTATGAGACTCTTTCAAAATGCAAATACATTATTAACCTTACAATAGCGTTTATATATTATCAAGTTACTTATTACTGGCCAAAGGTTATTTGTATATAATCAAAATTTGCAACTTTGCAACTGATATAATTACACCAACAGAAAGAAACCAATGTTCCCTATTTGTAATCAGATAGAAAATTATTTTAAGATGTAGTAAACACTATTAAATTGAAATAATTTAAAATCTGCCAGCAGGTTAGTCTCCATCTAAGTTTACATGTCCCATTGACATCATAAAAATAACATTTAACTTTATAAAATTACATATTTTCAATCAAGTTAAACTTAAGTACTTATACAACATGCTTTTAAAGATGTTACCATGTAAAATTAAATCTACCAGGAGGAAGAGGTATTAAAAAATGCTTACAATCTATATTTCAAAATCTGCAATATAGATAGGCTGGGGAAACTTGCCTGAAGGCACAAGATAATTCAAGGAGCAAGGAAGTGAAATACTAATAATTATTTTAGGAAAGTTATCAAGGAAACAACCTTTATAAGGCATAAAGAACGTGCAAAGTCGCCATTGTACTTAAGAAAACAAAGACTATGGTTGCGTATGTTCACACACATGATCATAGCTTAACCATGATTTACTTAACCCCAGTATATTGGATTGCAAATTGAACCAAAAACTAGACGCACAAATTGAGTTCGCGTCAGACACTAGGTTAGAACTTGGCTTGCTCGTCATACCAACATACCTCTGTACACGCCCCGAATCGTGCCTTAGAAAAACAAATGTTTTTCACCCAGCGACTCAAACAAATCCATTCGTCGCCTATCCATTTTTTTTTCTCTCCATGGGTTTTACCGCGCAGGAAAAGCTGACAACGGACAGTCACCAAAATCTCGTCCGCCCTTCCGGCACACGATCTCTTTCTCTCCTTCCCCAGATGTGTTCTCTAAACCCAAGTGCGAGCGATAAGTAACCATCGAACCTCTTACAACCTGCCAGCGGTACCACACAGAGAGAAAGCGTCCCCTCAACCCAGCATAGATTTCAGTCAGCACCTCCTACCTTTGCAGCACATAGGGAAAACAGCAATTGAATCATATCCAGGCCGCAGTTCCGGCTGCTAGTGGAAAGAGGGTAAAATTACCATGGGGCGGGGTGGAGCAAAACAAAGGCAACGTAAGACACACGTTTGAAATGTTAATTTTTGCTCCTAGTTTTAAAACTACGTTGAATTATTATAGTGCATTATTTTTGCACTACATTTACTGAATTTACAATGAATTCTACCTTTGTTTCTATTTTTTAAATTTTTAGAAATTTTTTATTTATTTTTTAAAATCTTTTCAGCGTTTTCTACAGTATATGAACTTTACAAACAAAACACTTCAAAAGAAGGATAAACTGCACAAAGATTATGGTTCTGTTATGTTCACACATATTTATCATAGCTCAGTCATGATCTACGTAATCCCAATATATTAGATTGCACATTGAACCAAAAATTAAACACATGAATTAAGTGGAGTATCTAGTGACATATCTGAGATGCTTTAATTCGGATTCTTATATGAAGTGGGGATTGGGTTGATGGTACAAATCTTCCCCTTCCATGATTTTATGATGCCCCTGTAAATATTGGTAGTTTGCAGTTAATTAGATATTTCACCTCACAATAGTCTTTGCATGAGGCACTGAACCACAAACTAACCACCCATATTTTAGTCTACCCCATTATATAAATCCAGCTTGTGTATTATTAGTTTATGGCATAGTTGTGCAAACCCATAGAACTGAACTGCATAAATTGGTTAACTGGGCCAAAGTGAACTTAACTGATTTTAATTTAATTTACTTTATTGTCATTGCACCTCGTACAACGAAATCAAACACCATCTTCAGTGCACATCATGACCATGACCATGACAATAAATACACACACATCTTTCACCCTCCACACATTGAACCGAAAATCCCTGACACCGCACCAACTGCTGTGGCTTTTCACTGCCTGCCTCCTGGCGACGACAGGGTCTGAACTCAGAGCCCTGGGCTTTCTCATGGTAAATAAATAAACACACGGCACCAGTGTTTACTCGGGATGAAAAGGCACTTTAATAATGGTGGGTACTCCTTTTATAGGCTACATGCATACGTCATAGCAGGACAAAGAAGCTTTCTACATAATTATGCTAATGCAAACCTATGCCATAGCTGGTATCTTATGCTCCTACTTCTTAGCTCCTCCCAGTTACTCTTATCTCCATAACTTTCGTTTCTCCCATATTACTCTCATTTCTCCGTTTCTCCAGCCAGTACTTTTCCACACAGCACCTTATCACATGGCTACATTCCATTGTCCATCCATCACTTTTACAAGGTTGAGCATTGCCACGTTTAGCGTAACAGTCAGTACCAGTACATTGCAACATCTCCTCTGTTTTTATTTATTTTGGAAAGTGATATCAACACTACCTAATGGTAATTCTTGCTCGCCCCCTCCTCTTCTGAGTCTGAGGCTTGCAAATGCATTAGGATGCATGTTTTATCCTTACCAACACTTTTGATGATTTCATCGTTGTCTGAGTCCGAGGAGAATGATAACAAAGGTTGCTTTTCTTGTGTATGGGATATGAGAGTATTTACCTGTTTTTGAGTTCGTGACAGGTTGGAATCCAACTGGCTTAATCTGCCTTTTAAGAAGGCCAAAACTTTGCCCAAAATACAAGGGCCAATGGTACAGAGCACAAGTAGGAGAATAAGAGGACCAGCAATGGCAGATACTAAGGTGGTTAACCATGGGGAGAAGTTGAACAGACCCTGATACCATGTGTGTTGAGCCTCTCGTTCTCTTTGCCTTTTTTTTAGTCTCGTGTCTAACTCTTTCATAGAATCTAAAACCACTCCTGAACTATCTGCATAAAAACAACATTCTTCTTTCAGTGCTGCACATAACCCACCCTGCTTGAGGAACAACAAATCTAAACCTCTTCTATTCTGTAAGACAACTTCAGATAGGGAAGTGAGGGAGTTCTGTAAAGCAACTATAGATTGTTCAATGCGGCGTAAGTCTGCATCTATGGTGGCGCTTAAATGGCGAAAATGCTGATCAGAAGTAACAAGGCCAGCTATACCTGTGGCCGTCCCAGAAGCCCCCAACCCCAGCAGTACAGCTAAGGTCAAAGCAGTTACTACTTCTCTTTTTGCCCTAAGGTTATATTGTCTAGGTTCTAGTAAAGAAACAAAATCTTCTGAGTTATATACATCAATTTTGGGAAGCAATTGTATCTGAATACAAAAGGAATTTTTTTGTCAATAATACATAATCATTTCAGCAAAGTCAAAATGTAATTTGGGGAAATAAGAAGAAATCATGGTGTAATTAGTTGTAGAGTTGAGTATTTGTCCATAAGCGTCCTTGATGACCCATGTGATGTTGTATGGCCTATGGGCGTTAAGGCTGGTGGATGTCCCATCAGTCCAGCGAAGCGAACAGCCAAGCAGGAAGAAGAAGAGTGCTGTCATCTTTTTGGGATGATGGCTCCGCTGGTTGTGGGCGGTGATATGGGCGGACACACCTTGCAGGAACCCAGAGAGTTCTGTCAGGAAGCTGGACTGCCGCGTAGCCTCGACCCCAGGTGATCAATTCGGCAGGTCCTTTCCACGCAGGATCAGGTAACTGTCTATAATAGACAAGTGGTCTCGAAGTGGGAACAGGTGGTTTAGTAAAGTGTCAAGACGCAGCAGACAGGGGAGGGGTGCCAGTGAGATTGAGGAAGTTAAGCGTATACAGACAAACATTTAACACATTTTGTAATACTGGGAGGCTAGGGGGGCCCTTAAGGCCTTTTGACCCCATGTATCGTTGTAATGCCAATTTTAAGGTTTGGTGAGCCCTTTCAACTATAGCTTGCCCCTGGCTATTGTAGGCGATCCCAATGGATAATGTGGATAATGGACCAGTGATGGCAGAACTCAGAGAATTGAGAGCTGATATAGGCTGGTGCATTATCTGTTTTTAGATTTTTTGGCGGTCCCAGTACTACGAAGGTCCGAATACAATGATTGATAACGTGCTTTGACGTTTCTCCCCTTTGAGGGGTTGCCATGATGAACCCTGAATAGGTGTCAATAGACACGTGAAGGTATTTCCAAGGGGCAAAAGGTGAGAATTGAGTGACATCCATTTGCCATGTCTCACAAGCCTCTATGCCCCTGGGATTAATCCCTTGAGGGAGAGTTTTTGCTTGCAAACTGCAAGTGGGGCATTGTTGTATGATTGCGGTTGCTTCTTCCAGAGAAATGCCAAATTGTTTAACCAGAGCCTTTTTGTTTTGATGAAAATAACTATGACTTTCCCCTGCTAATAGAGGGGAAGGTTGAGGCATCTTAATACTGATGGGAAGTACTTTACAAGCAGTATCAGCTACCTGGTTCCCTTCTGAAAGGAAACCTGGGAGATGTTGGTGACTGCGTATGTGGGCTACAAATAGAGAATGGGTCCTAGATTGAATGAGCATTTGCAGCTGAAGCAACAGTGTCATTAATGATGGTTGTATAGAAGGAGATAGATATGCCTCAAAAATATGTAAGACCAATTGGGAGACATATAGACTATCCGTTATGATGTTAATTGGTTGTCCAGGAAATGTCTTCAAGGCTAAGTTAAAAGCAGCTAATTCGGCTTGCTGTGCCGATGATTGGGGCTTTGTCAGTTGCTTGTGCCAGTTACTTTGATCATACCAGACACAAGCACCATGAGTTTTAGAGCCATCAGTGAAAACTGTGATGGCTTGAATTAATGGAAAAGCAACTACTGGAGAGGAAGAGGTAATAGGTATCGTTTTAATTAGCTGCAAACGGGGGTCAGAAGGGAGATGACAGGAGATGGGACCAATCCAATTTTCCAGAGCGTCCTGTAATACATCTGACGTCTGAAAAAGGGGTTCCCATTGAGAGAGTTTGAAAGGAATGTGTATAGCTTGAAGATTGTGAGCGAGCAAAGCCTTTGCTCGGTGACGTCCCTTGATACAAAGCAGAGCGAGCTGAAGGGCTCTAGAGGTGACAGTTGCTCTAGGAGTGTGAGGGAGGTGAAGCCATTCGATGATGTATAGCTTTTTTGTCTTGGGATCAATTTGGAAAAGAATGGCTGTGAAAAGGGCTGGTGTGGGCAAGACAGCCAAGAAGAGCAGACAGTTAGGGATGATGCGATCAAGCCCGTGAGGGCATGGAATAGAGGGGAAAGGGTTGCAGTAATAAGAGTGGCTACTATAGTGTTAACAGGCAATGAAAAAAGTCTATCACCTCCAACTGCTAGAGAGAGGCAATTAAGAGCAGATGAGTCATAAAGAAAGGGGGCAGCGACCACCCCTTCCATGATCAAAGAGGAGTTTGGGATGAGTAAGATGGGCGTGTGAGGTGAGAGCGGGCGGGGGAGCGTGACTGCCAGAGGGAGAGATCCAGGATCCTCATAGATGAAAGTAGTTGAAAGCAGAACAGAGGAAGCTGTTTGTGTGAAGGGGGGATGCAGCCTTGGGGGTGGGGCTAGCTGCAGGCCCCGCTCTGCTACCATGGTCCTTGAAGAATTTTGTTAAAAGACAAAGAAGGTTGAGAAGGATCAGGGACCCTGCGAAAGGCATTTAAAGCAGCATTTCTCATGATGGGATAAACCTCTGCTCCCATCTGAATCTCATCATTGTGCCAAGCGGCAAGTTGGGAAGATGTTAAAAGCAGAGATTGAGGAGCAGGATTTGCATTTCCACCACTTGCCGGGGCTTGGAGGACCATGGGAAAACAAGAGAGGTCCTCCGGATCTATTTTTCCTTGAATCAGCGTTTCCTGAAAGGTATTACGAACAGGCAAGGAAGCAGGAAGATCATCGGAGTGGATAGGGTTAACAGCAGAAACAAGAGAAGGATTATAGGGAGGAGGACAAGAAGAAGGACAAGAAGGAGGAGGGAGTGGGGGATCAGGAGGTGGAGAAGTTTTTTCCGGAGAAGACAGGGAATTTTTAGGAGATGGAGGAGGCTGATCTGAATTTTGATCAAGAATTGGATCAGGAATTAAGTCAGAGGGAGGATAAAGAATATTAATAGCATTCATAAGAGCTCTCCAGGCGTAAAGGATTTCAGGGGGGGCTCGCGGAGGCTCGTGGATGTATTTTTCTATTTCTTCCCAAATAGATTGTTTAAGAGTGCTACCTTCTGGATAAGCGGGGCAATTTTTTTGAAGGAACACAAGAAACTTAATGATGGCTTTTTTAGATATAGGATATATAGTTGTGCCGCTAAGTTTCTGCGATTGGTTCGCCTTCCTGACTAAAAAGTGACGCTCTTCCACATGCTTGGACAGAGCCTTCAAAATTGGGGAGCCCATACTTACGACGCGCTTGCTGATCCTCCAGTGCAATAAGATGGAAGTCAGGGCAACACACTTCTTCCTGAAGTCATGTTGTGAGCTTTTCCACGTTGTGAGGATGCAGCCAGATGCAGCTTTGCTATGGAAGGATATCTTCCTTGCTGAAGATTCCTGGAGAGGGACCCGTAACACCAAACGGCATCCCTGGGCTGCAGCTGGCTCGTCCTGCTGGATCACGTCGGGGTCACCAGTTGCAGCTTTTCACTGCCTGCCTCCTGGCGACGACAGGGTCTGAACTCAGAGCCCTGGGCCTTCTCATGGTAAATAAATAAACACACGGCACCAGTGTTTACTCGGGATGAAAAGGCACTTTAATAATGGTGGGTACTCCTTTTATAGGCTACATGCATACGTCATAGCAGGACAAAGAAGCTTTCTACATAATTATGCTAATGCAAACCTATGCCATAGCTGGTATCTTATGCTCCTACTTCTTAGCTCCTCCCAATTACTCTTATCTCCATAACTTTCGTTTCTCCCATATTACTCTCATTTCTCCGTTTCTCCAGCCAGTACTTTTCCACACAGCACCTTATCACATGGCTACATTCCATTGTCTATCCATCACTTTTACAAGGTTGAGCATTGCCACGTTTAGCGTAACAGTCAGTACCAGTACATTGCAACAAACTGCACTATACAGCAGAATTCAAAAGAGCTACTGCCCTGGGATACAAGCTGTTGTTCAGCCTATTTCTCCTTGTTTTTATTATTCTGTACCATCTGCCAAATGGTAATAGTTTAAAAAAAGGGTTCCCAGGATGAGATGGATCTTTGAGAATGTCTTGAACTTTCTTAAGGCAGTGAGAGCTATAAAGCTCTTCCAAAGCGGAGAGAGGGCAACCAATAATCTTCTGGGCAATGACGTTAACCAAATGGAGAGCTTTCCTATCTGCCACTGTGCAATTGGCAAACCATACAGAGGTGCAGTATGTTAAAATGTTCTCTATGGTGCAGCGGTAGAAAATCACTAGCAGTTTTTCATTCAGTTGTTTTTCCTGAGAAGTCTCAAGTAGTATAATCTCTGCTGGGCCCTTTTGACCACTGCTGCAATGTGAGGTCAGGTCCTCTTTTATGATAACACCCAGAAATTTAAAACTGGCCACTTTTTCCACTTGGTCTCCATTAATAAGCAAGGGCTGGATGTCTGATCTGTTCTTTCTATAATCCACTATAAGCTCCTTGGTCTTATTGGTGTTGAGGACCAAGTTATTGTCTCCACACCACGAAAGCAACCGGTCCACCTCATCTTGGTAGCGTAGGAAGTTAGCACCCACCCATCTCCTAGAAAAATGAAATATCCTGGGAAATATTAAAAAGGTAGAATATTTCCCCTTAGAAGAGTAGAAATTCAGAAGCAGAAACTCACCTCAGAAGCAGAAGCTCACCCCCACCTATGTTAATCAGTGGGCCATTAAGGCCTCGGCCAAAATACTTTACATAACAAAGATCTCCAGGTAAAGCTATAGCAATTGCTCAAAAGCTCTTTCAGTCATTCAGCATCATTCAGCAAGGCTTAACCAAGCCTGGAACTCAGGACAGCCTACAGAGTTGCCCCTGCATGGCCTCATGGGAGTCTGACAACCAATCAGAATACAAGCTCCAATTCAAATCCCAACGAAGGTTATAAAACCCAGGCACTCTCAGCATATCAGTCCTTCCTTCTCTTTTCCTTCACCTTGGAGCATGTGATCATCCTTCTTTGGAGTTTCAAGCCATGTGGTCCTCCTGTCCACCATTAAACCTTCCAAACAGCCTTCATGTTTCCAGTGTCTTTTTCCCCACTTGGAACTGAAACCAGAAGGATATTTCTTCCAACAGTAGGCAGACTCATCCTCCCCTCCGCCCCACCCCGGAGATGAGTCCCACCACTGTTGTATCATCTGCAAATTTAGCAATAGTATTACTAGCGTGAGTGAGAATGCAGTCATGCACATAAAGAGTATAGAGTAAGGGACTCAGCACACAACCTTGTGGTATACCAGTGTTAAGAATAAGGGCTGAAGAGGTATGATTACCTAATCTGACTCTCTGTGAGTGGCCAGACAGGAAATCCATAATCCAAAGGCAGATTGAATTAGAAAGTCCAAGGTCCAGAAGTTTAGACACTAGTCTACGTGCAGGAATTTGTCAGAGTATATTCATGAACTGGAATAAAACTTGGTAACAAGATCAGCCAATAGACATAGCAACTAAATCAGCCAATGAGGATAGTTTGGAAACTGAAATTACCATGTTTCTCATAAAATAAGGCCAGGCCTTATTTTTTTTTTGACCCCCGAAAAAATGGCTAGGTTATCTTTTCGGGGGGTGACTTAATTACGCCCCCCTTGCATCCTCGGGCGGGCGGGCATCGATGGCTTGGATGTTGACGTTGGTGTTGGTGGGGTACTTTGTATTGGGAGACCTTCCACCACTGTTGCTTTCCCTTCTCCCCGTGCTGCCATGACATTTAGAGCAACGCCGTGGTGTTTGGCGCAGCCATGTGCTCCTCCCTGCAACCGGAGCCCGGCGGAGACACTCGGCTTCAGGCGCTCCTGTCGCTGCCTTCCCTTCGCCTTCGAAGGCAAAGCCAATTATTTTAAAAATGACGCCCTGCTACCGGTACGACAAATACTCCCCTGCTTGAGAGGGCACCCCAACCCCACGTGGGGAGGCGAATCTCCCGGGGCCGCAGCGTAGGATTGGCCCACCCCAGGAGAAGCACCCAGCCACCATCCCTGCCTGGCACCGGGCAGAGCACGAAGAGCTTCGCCTGGGCCACCCAGCGCAGCTGACAGACAGGCCCTCCTGCTTGGCAGCAGAGCTCTCGCCAAGGCAGCAAGCGCCTCCCGCCGGACTCTCCGCTCATCCCGCCAGAGCTGTGTGGGCTGGGCAGAGCCGGGAAAGTGAGCTGTGGGTGCGCGCCCGCCTGCCAAGCGAAAGAGTCCGAGCTTGGCTTCCTTCCCAAGTCCCTCCAGCCCGAACCCAAAGGGGCCACTGGGAGAGGCCACCTGAGGCAGTGATAGCGCCCACCCATCCATGGACAGGGAGGCAAGGCCTACGCTATGTCCTCCTCCGAGCTGAGCCCCGCCAAAGAGCGCCTCTGCCTGATGCCCGTGCCACTGCAGCGTTTGGAGCTGCCGGCGCGTTTGGAGATGCATGGGGATGGGGACAGGCTGGAAGAGGGGTGGAAAGGACGGGTGGCTTTGGGCTCTCTCAGCCGGACCCACCGGCTAGGGAAGCAGCACTGCTGTCACCTTGCCTCTCTGTCCATGGATGGGTAGGCACTATCACTGCCTCGGGCAGCCTCTCCCGGTGGCCCCTTCAGATTTGGGCTGGAGGGACTTGGGAAGGAAGCCAAGCTTGGGTTGGCCCAGCTTTTTCGCTTGGCAGGCGGGCGCGCATCCGCAGCTCGCTTTCCCGGCTCTGCCCAGCCAGCACAGCTCTGGCGCAGCCCTGGCGGGATGAGCGGAGGGTCTGGTGGGGAGGTGCTCACTGCCTTGGCGAAAGCTCCGCCGCTGGGCAGGAGGGCCCACCTGTCAGCTGCTCTGGGCGCCCCAAATACCTTTCTTCAGGTTTAACATCAAAAGGGGTCTTGATAAATAAATAAATTATATTAATAAAATATTTTTTTTTTGGTTTTAGATTCACTAAGACAGAACATCAACATTAGTAGTGAGATAGGTGAAGGTATCCTCTTCTGAAATAAGTTAATAACTCTTTAGCCATGATGCCCAGAAGTTACTATGGGTGTGTGAAGATCTGAATTAAGATCAAGACTATGAACAACAACCCACACTATCCTTGTTGGCCTAGTTTATATACCATAGTGTTCTGATGCATAATCTTGGTAATAAGATTTCTCAGCAGCGACAGGTAATCCTCAATTTATGACCAGAAGTTAAGCCCAAAATTTCTGTTAAGTGAGAAATTTGTTAACTATGTTTTACCCTATTTTTTTTACTTTTCTTGGCACAGTTGTTAAGTGAATCATTGTAGTTGATGTTAGTAACCAGTTGTTAAGTGAATCTGGCTTCCCCATTGATATGACCTTCAGGCACAGCAAGCCTTAAATATGAACACGACAAGCATCTGAATTCTGATCACATTATCATGGAGATGCTGTATATATTACATTTGTGAAAAATGTTCATAAGTCCTATTTTTCAATGCCATTGTCACCTTGAATGGTCATTAAATGAACGTTGTAAGTCAAGGACTACCTGTACAACAGTGGACAGCGCTCACACTTTTAGTCTTTTTTTAAGTATTGAATGATTGTTGGATTTTATTCTTTGTCCTTATGTTTCTATCCAGTTGAAAACTGTCCAGAGTCACTTTGCAGTTGGGGAACATATATAAATTAAATATAAATAATTAATTACTATGCTATCGCAATCCAGGTTAAGCATTCCTGGAAAAGTCCAACACGTGCAAAGCCTAGGCCCAACAAACTGCGCATGTGCCATTCTCCCAGCCTACTACCGGTATGTTGTTTACTGCGGGTGGAGATGCCCATATTATGGCATTTCTGGGCGTGGCACCAGAAGTCCCTCCCCTGCTCTGAGTGTCGGGCGCAGACCTTAGTGACTGAAGCGCCATTTTGCGTTGCCGTCGCTACATCGTAGAAGTTAGGTAATTGGAGGCGGTGGCAGGAGAAAGTCGGGGCTCGTTCTCTTGGATTCCCACTTGTCCGGCCACCTGCCGCCTTAGATACGCGCCAGCATGAGCGACGTGGAGGAGAATAACTTCGAGGGGAGGGTGAGTAGTGAGCGGTTTCTGTTCGGGCCGAGGTGTCGGAGGCCTGGCCTGGCCCTGAGGGCGAGAAGTGGGCGAAGGGAGGGAGGGAAAGGATCCTCCGAATCGGGCGCTGAACGGGTGGAGTCATCGTTCATTACCAAAATGGTTCCTTCTTCCGAGGTGGGGCTACGCTGCATCCCGCCTGCAGGGACCGCGCTCTCGTTGGCTGTTTCGAATCGGTCCTGCTTTACCTTCTTCCGGATCAAGGATCCTCGGACTTAACAAACCGTGATCCCGACTCCTCTGGGCACCATCCCTCACCCCTTTAATGGGTTTGGGTTCTAGCACCCCCTCCCGTTTTTAACCGTTTGCCCTGTCCCTTTTTTTTGTTTTTGTTTTTTGCCATTATGAAAGTTATTTCATTCCGATCGCTTTAAATCCCCCCCTTTTCACTATAACAAATAACATCCCCTCCCCAGAAGATATGCAAGGCTGGTGGGAAGAAAGAGAAAATCGGGAGGGCCGGCTGTAAAAAAGCCCCTTTTCCTGGGGGAGAGTTGAGGATCATTTCTAATAATAATATGATGAAAATGGCGTCAGGATTTTTTCAGGTAAAAATGCTGTTAAGCTTTCAGTATGATTTATTAGGTTTACACCAGAAGACAGAGTCAACATTTTGTTACAATAAGATATTTAAGGTATGGTACTAGTGGATATTTTCTGCATTATTGTGGGCAGTAATAATGAAAAGAGTTCATTAGAAGCTATTTACTACAGTTCCAATTCTAGGTTTACACTATCTTAAATAATTAGGCCATTATTTGATTATTGAAAGGGATTTTTAAATTTTATATAGAGAGTATAGTGGCATACTTTTAAAAATGCTGTCTGGGAAGAGTGTTAACAGTATTTTTAGATTTAGATTTGTGTGCTTGTGTGTATGTTTGTTCTATTACAGTATAAAAAAACTTTGAGATAAATTCGTTCCCCTCCTACCTTATAAATTTGAAAAAACTCATTTTTTAAAAACTGACATCTTGTTACTACTTTTCTCAAAAATTGTAATAGAAGTATCTGATTCAGTACAAATCTTATCCTTGTATAAGAATATAATATTTCAGCCTTTACAATTTATGTTCATTTGTATTTAACAATGATGTTTCATAAAGCGTATTATCCTCACTTATATTTTAAATCTTGAAAAACAAATCTAAATGTAAAGCTGTGATAGGTTTTTACTATATTTAGGATTATTGTTTGATTTTCTGTGCAAAAGTTCAGGAACACTTAATGTTGAAGCAGCAGCTGAAAATTATAAAGAAATGAAACAATTTTAAACCAGGCAAGATAGAAAGGTATATTGCAGTCGTAGTAAAAGAATAAATTGCCCAGTATAATTAAACTAAGACTGGGTGCAATAGAATCCTCTTTGTTACCTTAAAAATAGTTGCTTATAGTATTGAAGTACCATTTTTGTGTGTGTGTTTTGCTGAGATACAGTTCCCTTAATTAAAAATGTCCTGCATTAGCTAACTGCTAGCACTGTGGCTTAATTCAGGTGACATATTTATTAAATTTATATTTTTGCCTATTCATCCATGGCAACTTGAGATAGCTTACAGAATAAAACCACAATAAAAACTAACAAAAAGAATGAAATAAGTTAATAAAGTATAATGTAACAAAATTAACTCCCTCCCCCATCCACCCCATGACAGCAGATCACACGAGTCATTTAATGGGCTCTATCCCATTCTGGTTTTCCAGGCTCGCTGGCAGAACCAGGTCTTTAGTGCTTTCCGGAAGATATTACAGTGGGGGCCATTCAAATCTTGGAGGGGGATGATGTTCCAGAGAGAGGGAGCCACCATAGAGAAGGCCCTTCTTCTGGGTCCCACCAGGTATATCTCCATCTGGGACCCGCAGCATTTCCTGCCTCCCCACTTTGTTGGGTCGGGTAGATGTGACCAGCAAGAGACTCCCTCAGGTAACCTGGTCCCAAACCATAAAGGGCTTTAAAGGTGACAACCAGCACCTTGAATTGCACCCGGAAGCAAATTGGCAACAATGCAGCTCCCGCAGGAGAGATAATACATGTGCACACCAGGGTCTGCACAAAACCATAAGGGCCACTGCATTTTGCACCAACTAGAGCTTCTGGATCCTCTTCATGAGCAGCCCCATGTAGAGCGTGTTGCAATAGTCAAGACGTGAAGCGACTAGAGCATGAGTGACTGAGTCGGGACTGTTGGTCTAGGAAAGGATGTAACTAGTGCACAACCTGCAGTTGTGCAGAGACCCTCCAGGCCACGACTGCCACCTGCTGTTGAAGCAGGAGCCATGACTCCAGGAAAATCCCTAGATTATGCACAGGGTTTGTTTGGGGAAGTGCCACCCCATTCAAGACCAAAGGTGGCAATTCTCCCTGACCCAGTGAACCCCAAACCCAGAGCCACCCAGTCTTGCAAGAGTTTGGTTTCAACCTGTTGCTCCCCATCCAGCCCCTAAACAGCCTCCAGGCACTGCGAGAGGGAGGATACAGCAACACTTAACTCACCACAGGTCGAGACATACAGCTGAATTAGCATATTGGTGATACTTCAGTCCATGGTGATGGATGATCTCACCCAGTGGCTTCATACAAACATTGAACAGGAGCAGAGAGAGTACTGAGCCTTGAGGAACCTTGTAAAGCAGTAGGTGTGGGCTGGATGTCTCCCCTCCTATTAATATTGACTGAGAGCTGCCGCAGAGGAAGGAAGTGAACCAGGACAGCACAAGGTCTCCCACAACCATCCCCTCAAGCCACCCCAGGAGAACCCCTCGGTCAATGGTATCGAAAGCTACCGAGGGGTCCAGTGGAGCAAGGAGGGATGCCCTACCCCCATCCCACTCCTGCCAGAGATCATCAAAAAGTGCGAACAATGCCAATATACAGATAGTCCTCAACTTACAGCAGTTCATTTAGTGTCAGTTCAAAATTACAATGTTATTAAAAAAAGTGATTTTTTTCACACGTAAGATCATAGCAGCATCCCATGATCAAAATTCAGATGCTTGGCAACTGACTCATATTTATGATGGTTGCAGTTTCCAGGGGTCATGTGTTCACCTTTTGAAATCTTCTGACAATCAAAATCAATGAGGAAATAAATCAGTTTCACTTCACAACCTTGTTACTAACTTACCAACTGCAGTGATTCACTTAATAACTGGCAAGAAAAGTTTTAAATGGGCTAAAACTCACTTAGCAACAGAAATTTTGGGCTCAATTGTGAACATAAGTTGAGGATTACCTTACTTCTTTAAAGTCCAGTCAGGCTCAATTGTCTGCCCATATTGTCAGATTTCCTCTTGATTTTATTTTACATTCCCTGTGAAAAAATTCTAATACATCACCATTTCTCCTCTATAGAATGCTTCTTGTGCAGAAAGCCACAAAAGGTGTTTTTGGGCATAACATAACTTATTTATTTCATAGATTTAAGAATGGCCCACCTAATATAAAAACCACTGCTATTTTCCTAGACCAGTTTATCTGAGTTTCTTGAGGTTCGTCTGGCAAGGTGGCTTTTGAGTTATAAAAGTCACTAGCCTTCTCTTTAGGTTTATATCTGAGGTGGACTCATAAAGCTGAGAGATCCACACCAATCTCTTAAGATTTAAAATCTGAAGAACTTGAGCTACTCATTGCACTTTTGAGAAGGTAGCAAAGTCCCTATAATGAATTCAGCAATTTTAATTTTGTTGTTTCCCTGTAGAATATTTCTTATTTTTATAATAAACATTCCATATTGAGGAATACTGTTTAATATTTGTGATTTATATATAGACAGTCCTTAAGTTATGGTCATAATGGAGCCTGGAATTTCCATTGTAAATAATAGCAGGCATAAGTTGAGGCACCCATATGATTGACTCAATTTTATGACCTTTCATGCAGCGGTCATTAAAGGGAGTCAGTGCATTCCTGTTGGCATTTTTGCCAAAAACTATCCAAAAAAACATGCTTCTGACAAAAAATATAAATTACAGAACACTGCGATCTGTCAGAAAAGTGAGCCAGTTGCGAGTTGGACAGAATGCAGTAATGATATAAATGCAAGGATTATTTGTGAAATAGGGTTGCCTTATAATATTAATATGTTTTTGATGTTGACCTTAGTTAATTTCAAAACGTTCGCAAAGATAACTGGGTTACTGGGAAATTCCAAGAGCATATAAATAGATCTGGAAATTGGGAAAAATATCCAGAAAATGACAGTACAAAATTGTATAGTTTGATTGCTTTCTCCCCATCCTTGATATGTTAATAAGTTCACCTTGAATCAAGCTTAACTGAAAGGGGACCTTCAAACCAGGATAAAGTCCCCATATTCAGGGTGGGGAGAAGGCAAATAAATGAAGTACCATATCACTGATACATATATTTTTTAATGTAATTTATTGTTTTCTGTTCTAAAATGACCAATACAGTTATGCAATGTATATATTTAAATTAGATCATTTATATGAATGATACAGAAGTTGTGGACACTTCAAAAAATGTCCCTGAATTAAAACCCGGCATTTCTGAACGTATTGGTGAAGATATACTTTTGAAAAGATTTAAGTGGAAATAGCATCATGGCTTAATTGCATCAGCTTAATTGTCTGCTCTTTCCAAAGTTGTGCTAAACTTAGAAATTTATATGCCTAAATAGGCATTTATATCAATCATTAATTATGTAAATTTAAACCTACATGAATAGTTTTAAAAATATTTAAATATAAGCTATTTTGTTGTCTTAAGTGTTGATAGTGAGCCTTGGATATGTAATTTTTCCCCTTCTATTCAGTTGTGCCCATTTCTCAAAAACTGCCTGGACAAATCCCTGCAGTTTTCTTACAAAGGTTTTTCAAAAGTGGTTTATGTCCAGGGCAGGACTAGAACTCACAGTCCCTAATTTGTAGTCTTGAGCTTTAACAATAACCCCAAACTGGCTCTCAGACTAGAATTATAATACTGTATATTGCGTATTTGATTTACATCTGAGTTTTTTATTCAAGTACAGGTTATCAATAATATAGTACAGAAATTGAGATTTTAAAATTAATATTAAAATTAACAGTGCTAGTAAAATGCTACATTTATGTGTCTCCATCTGTGTTAATAAACTGCTGTCTGTGAAATCTTAGTCATCTAACAATGCAAGTAATCTCTATGAATAAGTCCAATTGAGCAAGTAATCTATAATTTGTTTTATAGGCAGTATTTAGAAATAAATATTCCTTAAAATTATCTAACATGGTAAATTAAAATTGGTAAGTTATAAGATGATTTCAGTTGGCATTTTATAAAATTATGAGTTGCTATTCAGGCAGCTTGAATCAGAAACTGTTTTTCAAATATTAGTACAGGTAGTCCTTAACTTATAACAGATTCATAAATGTGACCCAGGGTAATGTTGCAGGATCCAAACTGGGTCAGTCACTAGGACCAGAGCTGTCAAACTCATTCTGGGGTCCATTTTCTGGCTGGAGAGAAGTTCCCTGGAATGGACTCCTTCCGAGTCCAAAAGGTCGGAAGATAAAACTTCTGGTCCTGGTGACCAACCCAGATCCTTACAACCATTTGTTTAGTGTATGTCAAAAAGTAGTAAAAGTAATCCTTGACTTATTTTGTGAGTGTTTGAAGTTAAACAGCACCGAAAAAAGTAACTTGCCGTATTTTTCTGGACCATAAGATTACCTTTAGAGGAGGAAAACAATAAAAAAAATCTACCTCTGCCTCCCAGCATCCATCCAGTATTCATCTGGCTAGCATCCTGACAGCAAATAGCCTGGTCAGCTTCAGTACGTTATCAGAGCCCCAGCATGTGGTTCATCAGTGCTCCACTCTTCTTGAAAGTCTCAAGTGATGGCGTTCCCACAACTTCCGAGGGCAAGTTGTTCCATTGGTTGATTTCCACTGTCAGAAAGTTTCTCCTTATTTCCAGGTTAAATCTCTCCTTGTTCAGTTTCCATCCATTATTCCTTGTTTGGCCTACAGAAGCTTTAGAAAATAGCTTGACCCCTTCCTCCCTGTGGCAGCCCCTCAAATATTGGAAGACTGCTATCATGTCTCCCCTGGTCCTTCTCTTTACTAGACTAGCCAAGCCCAGTTCCTGCAACCATTCGTAGTATGTTTTAACCTCCAGTCCCCTAATCATCCTGGTTGCTCTTCTCTGTACTTTTTCTAGAGTCTCAACATCTTTTTTATAATGTGGTGAACAAAACTGGATGCAATACTCTAGGTGTGGTCTTACTAAGGCTTTATACAGTGGTATTAGTACTTCCCTTGATCTTGATTGTATCCCTCTCTTAATACAACTTAGGATTGCATTAGCTTTTTTGGCTGCTGCTGCACACTGCTGGCTGTCCATATTTAGCTGGTTGTCCACTAAGACTCCAAGATCCCTCTCCCTCCATTGCACCCAGCATCTGTCAACTCAGTTGAGCTGCTGCCGCTGCCAGGAAACACTAGAACCTTCATTGCCGGCCACCACCACTCATTGGTGGCAAACGAGTGGGCAGTAATAGGTGACAGCTGTAGTGATCTCTGCCGCCTAGAGCAACCGATTGACGATATTCTGGGTGGCCGATCCAACTGCCAATCAGCTGCTTGGCAGTGAAGGCTCCAGCGTTTCCTGGTGGCGGTGCACCAACCTCAACCTCACTGCCACAATATTCCCTCTATAAGACGCACAGACATTTCCACCCACTTTTGGTAGGGTGGCTGTGTCTTATAGTGCAAAAAATATGGTAGATTGTTATAGTATTTCCATGATCATGTGATCAGAATTCAGATACTTGGCAACTGACTCGTATTTCTGACAGTTGCAGTGGCCCTGGGTCATGTAATAAGCTTTTGTAACCTGACAAGCAAAGTCAATGGAGAAGCTAGATTCATTTAACAATCATATCATTAACTTAACAGTTATGGTGATTTACTGAGCAACTGTTAAGAAAGGTCTTGGGCAAAATTCTCTTAACAAATGTCTCAGCACAGTTTTTTTGGCTCAATTGTGATAAATCGAGGACTACCTGCAGTTCCTTGTAATAAGCTATCTACCATTATCTATGGTCTTATGTATTTTCCAGTGTTGTATTTCTTACTCATTCTTCCCCCATTAAAAATCTTTAGTTTTTGAAATTTTTCTGAAGTAGTTAGATTACATGATATCTAATTGTGGAAAAATACTATAGAGAAATACATAAAAGCTGAATTTTGCAAAAGGCACCAAATATGTGCATATCCTTGCTAAAAGTGCAAAATGTTTGAGATTTTTTTCAACTTCATTCAGTATTTTTAAAATGATAGGAAAAAGATCTGAAATTAGAAAAACAAAATGAACATTTTTAACCTGGGGAAAACGGGTCTTTTTGAGATCAGCTTTTGAATTAAATTGAAGTAATCCGTGCTTATTACTTTAGTTTGGGAGAACAAATGATTACCTCCTTTAGATACATATACATACACAAGGTTTGCTCTTTCTATATTTGCCTTGCCTGATACACTTCTGATGGAGTACAAAGTAGACATCAAATCAGGTGGTTAATCCATTTAGCAGACCTATTAAACCATACTGATATTAGTAGTTTAGCTTTGTTTTTATTTTACTGTACAAATATTTGAAACTTGAATAAAATAATCACAATGATAGACATGAATAATGGGATTTATATATCAAAGGTATGGCTAAGATCCAAAGAAGGAAATCAAATTTGCATTTTCAGTACAGATTTGGAACTTGAACAACCAGCACTTAATAGGTATTTTAGAATCAAATTTGTAGTAAGTTGTGCAATCTTTCTGTTTAAAAAAACAAGAGTTAAGACACATTATTTGTATTTGTGTTAGTGGATATGCCATTGTAACTCTTTGAATCTTTGCCTAGAGGTCTACTTCACTTTTTAAATCTCTGGCGAGTGTGTATTTAAGAATGTATTTGTGTGTGTGTGTGTGTGTGTGTGTGTACATGTATATAAATACAAATATAGATAAATATTACAGACTTGAAATTTATCGAATGTAGGGAGCAGAATAGGTGTAACAATATTTGGGAAACACTGCAAAGGAATCAGCGGACTCGTTACTAGAGCCTATATGATTATATCAGTTAAAAGATTTTTAAAATTGCTTTTATAAACTAGTTATTTGCATTTCACCTGCTGGTTATTCCATTTTAGTAGATAAAATTCTGAACATCCAGCAGGGTTTTATAATCCCCACATGCTTAAATATACTAAATGTTCTTTTTCCATTAAGGTTAATGTTCGTGAAGAAATGGAAGAGTTTTTTCCAAGAATGTGGAAGATAAATCAAGATAAAAGAAGGCTAATGAAAAATGTTAAAGATCAGAAAATTAAAATTGAATGGGGGAAAAAATTGAACAGAAGATTGGTCAGATAGAAGCACTTGAATATTTTTAAGGCTATAATGAATTGTTTGAATTGGGGAAGAATACACGAAGTATGAAAAATGAAAAACTCAATGAAGAATGAAGAAAAGTAGAAAGCAAGAGTGAAGTAGCATTAAAAGAATCTGGAAGAATGAATGGGTCCTAGGTTAAGTAAATGTATGGTTTATGTTCCAGTGTCTGTATGATCAAGTTGTAGATGAATTTGCATGATTCCTTAGTTAATAGAGCATTGGTCATTTGGTCCATGTAGGGAATTATTTAAGGAAATTGTACAATGTTAAAAGTGGGTTAAAGAGAACCAATACCCTGGATGGTATTGCCTAACCATTTATTTTTCAGGCACAATCAATAAAATATAGTTACTTTTAACATAAGAAGGTAGGCATTTGTGCAACCAATACCATTTGTAATACTGCTTCTTTTGGTAGGCATCACGCTCCCAGTCAAAATCTCCAGCTGGGAGTCCTGCTCGTGCAAAATCTGAGAGCAGGTCAGGATCTCGTAGCCCATCAAGAGCTTCTAAACATTCTGAATCACACTCTCGATCAAGATCAAAATCCAGGTATGTTTATTAAAAACTTGAGTATGTTAAACTTGATTTGAACACTTCGTTGGATTTTTTACTGGAAAACTTAGATATTATAGAACTAAGATTTTTGTCAGGGCTTGGAAAATGCCCAGAAACTTTATAGGTATCATATAGCAAATTATGACATTGTAGAACCCATCTGAACAGTTGTACTGTGCATTAATGTACTGTTTTCAAGAAATTGTGATGTGCTTTAACAATATGTAAGTGTACACATGCAAATGTAGAAATACAAGTAATCCATTTAAATTCATTGCTTCATGTAGTTATGAAAATACGAAAATATTCCTATGAGAATATATAAACACTATTTGAACAGAAATTAAGAGATTTCCATGACAAATGAAACAAACCATGAAACCAACAATTAAATCAGTGAGGACTTGGTCTGATGAGGCAAAGTTGAAGCTCCAGGCCTGCCTTGATTGCACTGATTGGAATGTTTTTGAAGATGCCTCTGCAGACCTACATGAGCTCACAGATACTGTAACATCATATATTAGCTTCTGTGAAGACTTATGTGTACCAACAAGGAACCTGCAAATATATAGTAACAATAAACCTTGGTTCACAGCTAAACTTAAGGAGCTACGTCGTTCCAAAGAGGAAGCCTACAGAAAAGGTGACAATGCTATACAACCAGGCCAGAAACATATTAATAAAAGAGATCAGAGCAGCAAAAAGAAGCTACTCTGAAAAGTTAAGGAATCAGTTCTCAATAAATGAACCAGCAAACATGTGGAAAACTCTTAAAAACATCACTTGCTACAGCAAACCTCCTTCCCAGGCAGAAGGAAACCAACAACTAGCAGATGACCTGAATATGTCTTACTGCAGGTTTGAAAGGAAACTGCAGCTACCTATCTCCACAACCCACATCTCAAACACACCAACAGCAGCCAAGCCTCCTACAACTGGCCCCAACCCATTGGGTTCATAACCTCTGGTGATCACTGAAAATAAGTACAAGGTCTATTTCACAAACAAAAACCAGGAAAAGCACCAGGGCCAGACAAGATAACTCCTTGCTTAAAAGTCTGTGCAGACCAATTGGCCCCCATCTTCACCCGAATCTTCAATAGATCACTAGAGATGTGCTATGTTCTTTCCTGCTTCAAACCTTTACTATCATCCTAGTGCCAAAGAAGCCCTCCATCAAGGAACTGAACGTCTATAGACCAGTTGCTCTAACATTTGTAGTTATTAAAATCTTTGAAAGGCTTGTGCTGTCCCATCTAATATCATCATGGATCCACTGTTAGATCCCATGCAGTTTGCATACCAAGCAAATAGATCAACAGATGATGCTGTTAATACGGCTCTGCATTACATCCAACAACACCTTGATTCCCCAAATACTATGCAAGGGTCCTCTTTGTCAGTTCAGCATTCAATACCGTCATTCCAGACATTCTTCTAAGTAAATTAAACCAAATAGCAGTACCTGAACACACTTGTAAGTGGATCATAAGTTTCTTAACAGATAGGAAGCAGGAGGTGAAGCTAGGCAGAATCACATCTGATACCTGTACAATTAGCACAGGGCCCCCCCAAGGCTGTGTGCTATCTCCACTTTTTTTCTCACTTATATACCAATGACTGCATCTCAAACAATCCATCTGTTCATATACTGAAGTTTGCTGATGACACAACAGTAATTGGTCTCATTCAAGACGACGAATCCGCATACAGACTGGAGGTTGTACAACTTGCCTCGTGGTGTAACCGGAACAATCTGGAACCGAACACACTCAAAACTGTAGAAATGGTGATAGATTTTAGGAGAAACCCTCCCATACTACCACCTCTTACTGTACCAGTCAACACAGTATCACCAGTAGAGACCTTCAAATTTCTAGGTTCTACTATATCACATGACCTAAAATGGACACCTAACATCAAAAACGTCATCAAAAAAGCACAACAAAATGTTCTTTCTGTGCCAACTCAGAAAGCTCAAACTGCCCAAGGACTGCTGATACAGTTCTACAGAGGAATTATTGAGTCTGTCATCTGCACCTCTATAACTCTGGTTTGGTTCTGCAACCCAACAGGACAGACACAGACTTCAGAGAGTAATTAAGACTGCAGAAAAAACGATTATTACCCACCTGCCTTCAGTCGAAGACCTGTATACTGCACGAGTCAAAAAGAGGGCTGTGAAAATATTTACAGACCCCTCACATCCCGGACATAAACAGTTTCAACTCCTACCCTCAAAACAATGCTATAGAGCACTGCACACCAGAACAACTAGACACAAAGTTGTTTTCCCAAAAGCCATCACTCTGCTAAACAAATAATTCCCTCAACACTATTCAACTATTTACAAAATCTGCACTACTATTACTATGCTCATCAATCCTTATCACCCATCCCCTCCCACTTGTGACTGTATGACTAACTTTGTTGCTTGTATCCTTATGATCTATAATGACTTTCCTAGTCTTTCCTTGATTGCTTATTGTACCCTATGACTATCATTAAGTGTTGTACCTTATGATTCTTGACGATTGTATCTTTTCTTTTATGTATACTGACACTATTTGCACCAAGACAAATTCCTTGTGTGTCCAACCACACTTGGCCAATAAAGAATTCTATTCTAAATTGGGTCCCAAATAAAAATACACAATTTTTTTTCTTGTTTCACACTTTCTTGAATAGGGTGGCAGTGGTCATGCAGTTTTGGGGATCTTTCTATAGTTTACTGTTCCAGTTTAGAATATTAAGACCTGTAGTATTACTTCATTTCTTTGCCTTTAAAAACAATTAACAAATCCATTTTAGGATAGGTAAGGGTTAGAATTTCTTTCAGACATTTCTTTGATATGTAACTCCAACATGTTAACAGCATGTCAGGTACAGATCTTATTCCATAAGTTGCCCATAAGTTTTGAATTGTCTTAAATTTTATCAGTTATATAAATGTTTTCAGTTGTTTTAAACTGTCATTAATAACTTTTAATATTAATTTTGATGGCTTATAGCAGTTTTTATATGGAACTTTATTTTTACTATTTAAAGATCTAGATCCAGAAGACATTCTCATAGGCGATACACTCGCTCTAGATCCCATTCTCACAGGCGGCGATCACGAAGTAAATCATATACCCCAGAATATCGGCGTCGAAGGAGCCGAAGCCACTCTCCTATGTCTAACCGAAGAAGGCACACTGGCAGCAGAGTATGTAGTGTAAGCTTGTAGGAATATTATTATTTTTTTTATCAATTTAAGTCCGCTGGAAGTTTCTACAGTCAAGAAAAAAAGCTAAATTTTTACATTTTCTGCTTTATAAGCACAGCTACATTCATCTTAGCTACCAGAAGTCCCCCCGTCCCGTCCCAAAAATGTGTGTTTTGTTTGTTAAACTTGTTCTTTAGTCCTCTTGTATGCAATAAAGTATGGATTAGTGGTAGCTGGGTGGAAAGAATTAAGAAATCAAAGCAACTTGCTTCTGAAGTTTCTGCTGAAAAATTATACTAATATTTCTCTTGAGAATTGGATTGGCCATGGAGAATACAAGTATAAAGCCTTTCCTTATGAGGAGATATTTAAATAGCATAATTTAAATTACAGGATAACTTGTTTAAAATCAGAACTTCATGATACATGATGATTGTTACATATCTCATTCCACAGTAGATTCCTTTTGTGTGCCTCTAATAATTTTAATGAAAACATCTTTTTAAAGATATTTGATGCGTTAAACAGAATATTTCTGTTTCTTTTATATGCTACTTAGTATGCAGCTTCTTGAAATACTTTACTATCACTATTTCTGGGGCTGAAGTACAGCCACCCTCAGTTGACAGCCATTTGTTTAGTGACTGAAGTCATTAACAGTGATACTCGAAAAGTGATTTATGATCATTTGTCACATAACCATTGCAGCATCCCTGTGAGCATGTGATCAAAATTTAGATGTTTGGCTAGCATGTATTTATGACAGTTGCGGTGATCCTGGTGTCATGCGATCACCTGCAATCTTTGACAAATGAAGTCAGTGGGAAAATCCGATTCACTTAACAATTGTGTTACTAACTCTACAACTACAACAGTAGCAAGAAAAATCATAAAATGGGACAAAACTCACTTAACTGTTTTGCTTAGCAAGGGAAATTTTGGGTTCAATTGTGGTCATAAGTCAAGGACTGCATGTAACTAGTTTAACTGTCTATAAGAAGATACTAAATATTTTATCTTGGTACATTTTAGGCTAATCCAGATCCTAATACGTGTCTTGGAGTGTTTGGCCTCAGCTTGTATACTACTGAGAGAGATCTTCGAGAAGTCTTTTCCCGTTATGGGCCATTGAGTGGAGTCAACGTGGTGTACGATCAACGAACTGGGCGATCAAGAGGATTTGCATTTGTTTACTTTGAAAGAATAGATGATTCTAAAGAGGTAAAAAAAAAATCTGAAATTAGCAGGGTTTTTTTTTGTTTTTTTTTGCAAAGGTTGTCTGAGATCGCAGAAAACAATGCGAGCCGCTGCCACCTCCTCCTCCTCCCCCTCCTCCTCCCGAGCGGACTGAAAGCAGCTAGGGCTGAGGAAACGAAGCCACCTCGGCTCGCGTTGTTTTCTGCGATCTCAGAAAACAACGCTGAGCCTGCCACCACCTCCTCCTCCCCCTCCTCCTCCCGAGCGGACTGAAAGCAGCTAGGGCTGAGGAAAGCAAGCCACCTCGGCTCGCGTTGTTTTCTGAGCCTAGAGCCAGGGCGCTTTCATTGCACGGCGGAGCTTCTTGTTTCAGGAAACACCGGGCGCCGTTGCTGCCCCCTGAGGGGAGGGCGATTCTGGGCTGCGCGATTGGGGGACTTCGTGGCTTTGGGTGGGTGGGTGGGAGCGAGGACAGACGGAGTCCGCGAAGCGGGGCTTGCCTGCCCTTGGTGGCTGCCTCTGCTTAGGGGTGGGGAAGGTGGCTCATCTGGACCAAGGGTGAGTCTCCCCCTCAGTTTCCCCTGAAGGATCTTCCGTTGCTTTTGCCTTCTCCCTATGTCTTCCGTCTGTTAAACCCCCCCACACACACTTATTTTCAGGCGGATAGATTTCGTGTCTGAGCATTCTCACATGACGGTGGGTCTTTCCCCCCCCCTCCCCAAAAACAGTTAAATAAAGATAAAACAATATATCCTCATGCAAGAACTTTTCTGCTTTTGATTACCCCCATGCTTACAAGTTGCAAAGGAAATACGGAAGCAGGGAAGCGGCTGCCCAGATCCGGAGCTCCACACCATTTTTTTTTTCAGAGGGAATCTCACTTGAGTATAAGTTGAGGGAGGTTTTTTTCAGCACAAAAAATGTGCTGAAAAACTCGGCTTATACTTGAGTCAATAAGTTTTCCCAGTTTTTTGAGGCAAAATTAGGTGCCTCTGCTTATATTCGGGTTGACTTAAACTTGAGTATATACGGTAATTTACATTTGGATGCTTGACAACTAGTTCATATTAATGATGGTTGCAGTGTCCCGTGGTCATGTAATCATCTTTTGTGACCTTCTGACCAACAAAGTCAATAGTGAAGCCAGATTTACTTTACAACCGTGTTACTAATTTAACAACTGCAGTGATTCACTTAACAAATATGGCAAAAAAAAGTTGTAAAATGAGCAAAACTCATTTTAACAAATTTGTTCTAGCAACATAAATTCTAGCCTCAATTGTGGACCTAGCTTGACTACCTGCATATATTTGAGATTAAGAGAAATAGATCTGACCAAGTATCTGATTCTGTGAATGAAAAGTAAAGATACAGGTTAGTTATGAGTGAAGGGCCTAATATGTATGTTTGAAATCAATAACAGGTGTTATTGATGTAGGTATATCTTAAAATTAGAAATCCATAGGTTAATGCTAAGGGGAAACTAGATATGAGTGTTAGGAAAATTATAGAATACTTTCATGGTTTTCTCTGAGCTTGGTTGAGGCTGATAGGGTATGTTAATGTATTTAAGCAGGGAGTACTAATGCAATTTTATTTTATTTAGCATATGGCACGTGTTAGCCAGAGATCACCGAAGTGGTTGATTGCTTCTCTGAAAGAAATTTTTTCGGGCAGTATTATCTTTACCTGCAGGATGCCTGAATGCCTTGGAGGCATTTGGGGGAGGCTCCTTTCTTGTTCCTGCACGGTTTATTTACTTATGGGAATCGAACCACCAAGCTGCCGACCTCAATGGTGCACAAAGCCAGTGTCTTACCCACATGAGCCACTGCGGCACCTACTAATGCAATATCAGAACAAAATATGTATTTTGCACAAAACCATATTGTGCCTCGTGTAGTTTTATCTTGGCGCAATGTTAACCCTATTGAACAATAATATTGTTTACTATTTATAGGTGAAAAATTAAAGATATGTGTGAACTTGGCCTGTTTGTAATATTAAAAAATGTTATAGCTATTACACTGCTAACTCAGGGTATAATTCCATAGCTCAGCAACTTCATTTTAAACCAAATATTTCATACTGCTAATCCAATTAGGCAGCAGCATCCAGCTAATCCTTGTTGATCTCAAGCAGATTTAGCAATTTGCATGGAATTACTAGAAAAGTCAGAGCTATGGGGAGGCTTAAAAAAGAAGCAAGCAATAACAAGTTCCTTTGTTTATTATGAGGAAATTACATAAATATTAATCATCCAAGAGCTGAATTCATCTAGAAAAAGTATGTTTATTATTGCTAAGTTCTTTTGGAAAAATTAGGAAGAAATTACATGCATATATGATCTTGCTCATAAAGTTATCTTTAACCTATAGTTAAAATCTACAAAAAATGTATAAAAAGTAGGGTTAAAATCTAACAATAGTTGGACAACTTTTGAAAAAAGAGATATATAGTAAACCTATCAATTAATCAGACATAATTTGTTCTAGATGAAATTTTAAAAGATTCAGTTATTTATTCAATTGAGACAGTTTGATTCCTGCCTTTAATATTCTGCTTTATCTTTCCATTGACACTATAATGCATGAGTTAAATCCTTAGAGCTAAGAACTATGTTAGTATCAAATCAAGTTTGAGTTGCTTTTAGATTGAAGTAAAGCAGTTGAAGTTTTTGCATATTATAAATAAATCTAAATAGTCCAGAGTTTATGGTGCATCACTTTCATGATTCTGATTCTTGTGATATGTGTTTTTATAAATAATACTCATTTTACTATAATTTGAATTTTAGTAACATTTCTGTGGGGGAAAGATTCATACAATACAAACAGAAATCAAAATAAACTTACTTGAATGAAAAAAATTATATTTGTAGAGTTGATACCAAAATTGGAATTAACATTGATAGATTATTTTTTCCATTCTTAGTTTTCTAAGCTATCAAAATAAAAAAATAACTTTAAACACATTATACAGACATCAGTGTATTGAAACAATACAGTGTATGCTTTATTATGCTTTATAACATAATAAAATGGAAACATTTATTTCTGTGGAATTAAAAAAACACTAGGTGGCAGTATAGTCTACAATTAATGTGATTTTAAAAACATTAAATAGGGATATATTGAATATTCAGTTTTCCTGTTACTTTGTTTCAAGCTATAAATAATACAGAATTAGCTGCTTCTGTCAATTTAATCCTAAATTATTCATTATCATTGTACAATAGGGCAATTCTGTTTTATGCAAGGATATTCTGAATAAACATTCTCATGTCTTATCATATAGAAGCAGTAATTCTCTATGGAATGACATTAACTTTCTAACAAAATATTTGATAGCAAGCATGCATTTTCCTCATTAAAGGAAATTACCAATTTTTAAATGTCTTAACGTAATCATATTATTTGATTCTTAAGCTAAGTACATCATTGAGAATCTTTTGAAGAATAATTTAGTCACTTGATATAAAGCAGCAGTGACAGCATATTTCAACATCTCTGATTGGAATGGAGCCTAATGTAAAACTAGCCTCATGTTATATTAAACACATTTTAAAAGCTATTTTTATTGTTACAATAGTAAAATACACAGGGAAAAGTTTATGTTAAATAGTGAAAATAGATACCCGTAAAATAAAACAAAAGAAGCAAAATGGGAAAACATTCCAGAGACACATTCTTGTCATGTTTTTAAAAAGACAACATTTGACTTACTACGCAGTGTGGAATATATATGGGAGCCTAAATTTAAGCTAAATTTAATTAGCTTTCCATTAAGTATATGTAATACAATTGTCATTCCTACATATTATCCTTTTTTAAGTTTTTCATCTGATGTAGGCAAAGCTTCTCTTTTCCAATGTTGTGCCAAATTTGTTCTTGCAGTTGTCGTATATTTTAGTAAATTGTGATATTTTTCATTTACACCCAATAAAAATATTTGTGCATTCAGTTCAGATTTTATTTTTAGGATTTTTCTGACCTTTTTACTTCTTTCTACCACATTTGAGGGTTTTTTTTAACATAACCACCACAATGCAGCATGTTTAATAAGATACTAATTGAAAAGTCACATAAACGGAAGTCTGTTCTGCAAAAGAATAAGAGAGGGTTAAAGGATCTATGAAGAAAGTAAAGACAGAAGATATAAGAGGAACATGAAAGCAGAAGTTGTACGTGGGGTGTTTTTAAGTTATATGTTTAGTTTTGTATTTGTAGGATTAAATTTTTGTGTGTTTGTGTTTTTATGTTTATTTTATATGTAGAATTTTAATAATGTTTATATAGATTAAAAGATAACTGGGATCTCTTCTAGAAGAGCTATCATTGAAATCTCAATTATACCCAGTTCTTCTAGAACAGGGTTGTCAAACTGGATTTCTTTGAGGGCCGGATCAGCATTATACTTCTCCATGGGCCAAGCCGGGAGCGGAGGAAAACAGGACGGATGTCTCCTGCAACAACCTGCTGGTCAAAACAAATGGAAGTTAATTTGTAGATTACTAGATACAGACATAAGAGGGTTATATATTTTTTTAATCTTTCTTGTAGGCAATGGAACATGCAAATGGAATGGAACTGGATGGTAGAAGAATCAGAGTAGATTACTCTATCACAAAGAGAGCACACACACCCACTCCAGGCATCTATATGGGCAGACCAACTCAGTAAGATATTTTTATTTCAATATTGTCTTAATCCTATTACTATGAGAAATGCATTTGCCATGGGACTTTAAGTGAAATGGTCAGTTCCTTTACACATGTTCTAATCTAATGACTGTTTTATTTCACTCTTATTGTTTCTACAAATGTATTCTATGGCTGGCATTTTAAGTGAGATCTTGGAGCCCAGTGAATAGGAGTAAACATACACAAACTTGCTTATTCAAACTAAAAACAATCCGTCTCACTAGAGTGTTCCATCAGTAGGTTTCAAAAGATTGGCTTCCAATACAACATAACAAATGATTCCAATATTATGCTATAGACATAGAAAACCAGTGGAACTCCAAATAAGCCCATATGTTCCCTTTTATGTTTTGGTCCTGGAGCTCCAGAAATAGGTGGAATTGTCAACTGTACTATTTCCTGAAGAATAAATAAATATTTTTAAAATTACCATAAGATTCAATGGAAACGATAGTGGTACACATTTTTGCAGTTTTTCTTGAGAAGTAGCTCAGAACCTAATTCAATTAAGAGGCTTTCAATTCAGGACAGGCCATGAACAGTATTGCTCCCTAATGATTGGCTTCAGTTTTCTTAATACACATGTACAAGGCCTACCTACCAAGTAAACAACATACTGTACTTTTGTTTATAGCATCCTGGAATTGAACATTACAGCATGTCATGAACAGTTTTCTATTTGCCAACTGCCAGAAAATTACATTCCTCCTTTCCCTATATCCAACCAAGAGCTCCAGAGAACACTGTATTTGTTAAATGGCCCCAGTCTTATAACACTGGACAGTATAGCAATAGCACTTGGACTATACCACCCCATAGTGCTTTACAGCACTCTCTGTGCAGTTTAAAGTGTCATCAGCAAATTGCCTCCAGCAATCTGGGTCCTCATTTTAATGACCTCGGAAGGATAGATGGCTGAGTCAACCTTCAGCCGATTAGGATTGAATTCCAGGCTGTGGGCAGAATTAGTCTGCAATACTGTATTCTAACCATTGTGCCATCGGCTTCAGAATAACTCAGTGAACAGAACTCAATGAACAGAATAACTAAAATGAATAATGTTAAAGAAATTAGAATAAAGCCCAATTAAAAATACTACAGGAATATATACATACCGAGGAATGACCACATATCATTTAACGAGTTGAAAACTTGCTTTAAAAACTTCCTGAAGCATATTTATTCATTTCTTTCCCGAGCTTAGGATACGACTTGAATACATTTTGTAAATCATTTTCAATATGATGCCAGTTTGAATAATTGCTGAAATTAAGTCTACTATGAATCTTCAGTTCCTTCATTAGAAGTATTGTCTTCATCTTGAGACAAAGTCTTAAACAGATGTATAGCTTTCAGCATAACTTGTCTGAATTCTCTCTTTTTCTAAAAAAAAAAATAGCAGTGGAGGTGGAGGAGGAGGGGGAGGAGGAGGAGGAGGAGGAGGAGGAGGAGGAGGAACTGGCCGTCGCCGTGATTCCTATTACGACAGAGGATATGACAGAGGATATGACAGATATGAAGAATATGATTATCGCTACAGGTAAGTATTAAAATTATATGTGGAAGTTATGGAAAACTTTTAATCCAGGCAATAAATTCCGATATAGTAATGCTTAAAAGATTGTGAAGCTTTTTGAATGTTCAGTATTTCTGCATAAATATGACCTAAGACATCTGTTCTCCATGCATCCTAAAATTACATAAAGAGAACCTAATTATAAAGCAGTGGGGTGGGAGGGAATTATACCTCTTCATTTATTTATTATTTCTATAATGGCTGTTGCCATTGAGCAGCAATAATTGCATTTAAATGTAACTGCAATTAAACGTTCCACTGTTGAACAATCCTGCACATTAGGTTGAAAGAATTTTAGCTCATTCCTGCTTTCAGAATGCTTCAACTTCTAGAGAGCCAGTGTGGTCTAATGGTTAGGGCACCAAGCCAGTAAGCAGGAAACTGAATTCAAGCCCCGTCTTAGCCATGAAAGCCAGTTAGGTGACCTTAAGCCAGACACTCATTTTCTTTCCCAGCTCACAGGGTTATTGTGGGGAAGGGATGCACAGAACATTTTTCCATAAGTCTTTCAGCCAGTGCGGGGAGAGGAAAAGAGAGAGGTCAGACAAATTATGTTGAAAGTGTTCTGACCTAGGCTTCCCCCAAAAGCACTAAGCAAACCTTTTGACCCTGAAAAACCCCTTTTATTAAACGAAGGGGTCTTTCTTGCATTCATATTCAGCCAAAGGCCTGGCAAACAATCTTTCAAGGGTCTAATTAGGAATATAGATCTTATCTAGTCTGGAGAGCTGCTAAGTAAATATTTTCAAATGCAATGCTGACAAGGAAAAGCTTGGCACAAAGTCTCTGAGATGCACAGACAGCTCTTCACACTGCTGCAATGAACAGAACAAATTGTTTCCTGCAAAAGCCCACTCCCCTTTTTCTCTTCTTTTAATCCCTATGGGAGGGGCCTTCACCATTTTTCACCATTTACCTGTGGACTTACTCCCACGTCAACAGCTGCCAAAAGAAAATAAATTGTTCTTTTCTTTTGGCAGCTCTATGCATGTGCAGGCTGGGAACCAGCTCCAGCTGCTCCCCCGCTTTGAAAGTAGCTGATAACTGCCAGCCTGCCCTGGCCCTATCTCTGACTCAGAGCCCTTGTCCAAGCCTTCCTCAGCCTCCAGGACTGGCCCATGTTCCTCCCCAACCTCCTCACTGTCTGATTCTGCTGCTAGTTTCACTAGCTGCCACCAGGCCACAACAGAAAGCTATAAATCTATGCAGAGGTCATTTCATACCATCTTGGAGGTGCGTGCCATTTTGGGAAAGAATCTGCCAATCTACCATGTTGCCTTCTATACTGAAGCCACTTGGTATAATCCTGGAAGTGATAATTTGGGAGCAACAATTTTTGGATTGCAAGAATTGCAGCTGTGCAGTCTTGATCAATGAACCCTTCCTACGGAGGTTAACAATATTATTGAATTGCATCCATTTATACAGTTTGCCCGATAGTGGATCGGCAGTCCAAGTTACTGCTCATACATTACATGGTTTTTCATTTGTATTGTTTTAAGTAAATAGAAACAAATAATGTTTTAGCCATTTTATTGGCTGGTATTATTATGATATAATGAATATTATTAAAATACTCAGGATACCATAATAAAAGCAATTAAATAAAATAGCTAATGTGAAAACAGACAGCATTATAATGAATATTTTATGAAATGAATATTTCATAAAAAATGATGAAACTTTGTAATTTGGGTTGAGGGAAAGGTGACCATCTTATTTTATACCCAACAGGTATATAAACTATTTTGCTTTATTGTCACTTTTAAAATCCAAACTGGTAATAGCATATGCATTTTCTAAGAAGGAATATTCTTTGTTTCTTAGTAGAAAACAATCAAGCATAGTCTGTTAATTATTGTCTAAAAAAAAATATAAGTGGGGCGTCTTCTATCATTGCATGCTCTTGTATTTTTTTTTAGGAAAAAATAGATCAGGATGAGATGATCTTGTTTGTATCCTATGAAAAAGGCAAAATAAATAGGGAGTCCCATGCAGTTTTAAATTTTCCATAGATGCCTTGATTCTGCCTGACATTTAAAAAAGAAAAGAAAAAATATTGGCAGAGATTATTGAATTACAGTTCATTGTAAAGGCTTAATTAGAGTGTGACAAAATAGTTAATACTATTTATTGTAATATTCTTTCATCAGTATAATTGAATCACTTTAAAATCAAAGGAAAGATATACAGTGTGAGAAATAAATAATAAAATGGAAATGGAAGAAAATTTGTTCGGGAAGAAAATACCCTAGGAAGTGCTTGGATGACAAATAGGGCAATTTGAAACTTCTACACAAAACTTCTGATCATTATGACCTGCATATTGGGAAGTTATTTAAAAGTAGAATGTACATTTGTGCTAAGCAGTCTACAGCTGTTATATAAACCAATATAGGTAGTTCCCACTACTAACCGTTTTGGGGAACGGCAACTCTGTCTTTAATTGATTTTCAGTTCCCAAGTGAAAATATCACGTGACAATACTGGACTTAACAACTGCAGTTCCACTGCAATTGTTTAGCAGATCACATGACCACAACTTCCTGCTGCCTTCCCCATTGACCTTACTTGTTCGAAGTTGACTGTAAAAGTCACAAATGGCATTCACGTGACCACTGGCTGCTTCAGTCACCATAAATGTGCGCCAGTTGCAAAATGCTCAAATTGCAGTTATGTGATTGTGGGGACACTGCATATGAATGGTCACTAATTGAGGTAATAAGTAAGTGAAATGGATTACCTGTGTATGTGTAATCAACTTACAACCACAATTGACTAAAAAAAATGCATCATAGTTGTTAAAGAGGGTTTTGCTTCATTTTACTACCTTTACTACCTTTCTTACCATAGTTTTTAAGTGAATTAACTAGTTCTTAAATTAGTAACATGATTATTAAGCAAATCCAGCTTTTCCATTGACTTTGCTTGTCAGAACGTCACAAAACTTGATCTCATGATCCAGGTCATTGTAACTGGTATAAAATACATGTCAGTTACTAGGCATCCAAACTTTGATCACTTGATCATGGGGACGCTGCAACAGTCATAATTATGAAAAATGGCCATGTCACTTTTCTCAGTGCTGTTTTAACTTCAGATGGTCACTAAATGAATGATTATAAATCAAGGATTATCTGTATAAAATTTAATTCTGTTTTTTCATATTATAAACCCTACAAAGTTTTTCAATTAATATCTTCAAACCTCATTTAACGTATATTAATGTGAACTGCTAAAATGTATGAATATGGAAATGAGCCACTGTCAACAGAAATACTTTGCATTTTCTTTCAAAGGAGGCGATCACCGTCACCATATTATAGTCGTTACAGATCAAGATCAAGATCTCGTTCCTACAGTCCAAGTAAGCATAATTATATTAATTGTAAAAATGCATAATCTTAATATAGTGAGATATTTTAAGAACAGCATAGAAAATGCTAATACAATATACTCTCCTTTCAGAGACAACTAAATTAATATATGAGCTGATTCATGAAGGTATTAATTTATAGTTACAGCACTTTTTTTCTTTCTTTCAGGACGTTATTAAGAAGAGAAGTTAGTTACAGAGCAAATACCATTTTTCAACAGCATGTTCCGATCCTAGCTTTTCCTGTTGGTTCCCTGCCATTATCCTGTATCTAATTAAAATGTTCCTGGTTAAGATGTATTTTCTTTTGAAATACCCATTTTCAACTCTTCTTACTGTAATATTCCAGGTGTAATTGTTGTAGTTTTATGTACTTAAATATCTTTAAACAAAAATTAATGGGAATCTAAGAGTGGTAAAATATTTTGTAATTCATGCATTTGTTTTTTAAACAAGTGGATTTTTGTTGACTCTCATGGAGAAAGAACATGTGCTAATGCCTGCATGTCATATTTTCAATAAAACTCTCATCTTTATGGTTTAAAAAAATCCTCTTGTCCAGTTTGTTTCATTTTTGTTCACAATTTTGTTTTGTAATCTGAAGCCAGAATTTTCCTGTATTTTCATTTTAATAATTAAAACAATATTGGACTGGAATCCCTCTGAGGGGAGAAGAAAAACTTCTACCCGACACACTTTCTTTAATGGGCTTTTGTAAAATAATCCCAGTGCTGCTGACAGGAAAATAAAATTTGTTTTAAATACCAGGCTGACCCGCAAAGTATTCCTCCTATTTTTATTATCCCATAATCAGGATAAGCCTAACTGAGTGAATAAGAAATATTTGATTTGTTCACACACCTCTGTATGAAACAAATTAAGATGAAGCAGGTTCTATTTAGTAGTATTATCTGAAATTGTAATTATTTGACTTCTCAAAATAAATTTAAATTGTACAAATGCAGTTGTTCAGTATTTATATCATTTGTTAAGAATTTTTAGATTTAAAACTGGGAATAGATAATTCAAAGTAACAAACAATTAGATATGTTGATAAGCTGAAGGTAAACTTCTTGTGTCTATCTTTACATTCCAAGAAAAAATCACTTGAATACACACTGAACTGAAAAACAATACAAGAATTAAGATCTTAAAATTCAGCCCATGAAAGTGGATTTAAGAATATGATCCTTATCATTTTCTAAATTATTAAAGTTTTAATTATACATGCAAATATATTACAAGGAAAAAAATAGAGAAAAAGTGCAGGTCCCCTAACTGGGAAAAAAAACCCTACCTTTCTGTAATTAGAGATTTAAATGCAGTCAGTTGTTTCATTTTTTCCCCTAATTTTTCATTTATGGAAAACCCTGTGCTATAGCTAGAATGAAAGAACTGCCATACTGTAATGCTATAAACTTGCTGTTCAATAGTTACAATGGAAGAGAAGATAGGGTTGCACTCTGGAGTCCTTGGATTGTAGTACATTTCAGGAAAGGAGAAGTTAATAGTCACACAAAGGTATAGATGATATAAGCATTAATATTAATAATTAGAAAATCTCAAGTTACTTCCCCACCCATCTACTGCTACTATCCTCAAGAAAGAGTTATTGTCTTAATAAAAAGAAATAGTTGCATTGCCATAGCAGTTTTGATAACTGCATTCCTTCTATGTTTCTATCTTGCTAACATGCCCCCACTTCTCCAAGAACTTGTTTTCCTCATAGTTCTTCCCTTTTGACCTTTTGGAGGGCAAATATGTGTCTGCCTTACTCTTCTGGAAACAATTACTGAAAAGACCAAATGCCAGCCAGAAGAATAGGCAATCTACAGCCACCTTTTGAAACTGGCCTGTCCCAGGTAACAAGGTAAGCCAATTTTGCCGACAGTTGTTCTGTAGCTCCTTTTGTCAGGTACCTTACATCTTGCACAGTGAGTTTTTACTTGTAAGGAATTGTCAGGTTAAAGCCATACAAAGCTGGAAATACCTCGCAGCTATGGGTCATTTTGAATAACATAAAGCCAATGAATAGTATAAAGCCAATTTGCAGGATTGCTGTTCTCACCTATCCCTGCTTCTCATTTAGGAGAACTATAGTGTTTGAAGTCTATATATTTTATAACTACACAAGCAGATTTTTTGATATCAAAGTAATTGGTTGGTGTACCAATTATGGTAATAGCAGTTGGGGAGCCCTTGAGGTCCTGGTTTTTATGAATTCACTTGGGCTTGTGTAGTTTTAGGCAACTGGTATTGCATGAAATGGAGTTAAATGCCCAATTGTATAAGGTTCTGAGGCATAAGGAAAGGAAAGTATTGAATAATTTCTGTCAACAAATACTATGTCTTTGGTAAGTATAGGGGAGTTTGAACATAAGCTGTATTGCATGGCATTTTCAATTGCTGGTAGAAAAATTCATGTCTTAACAATCTAACATGCACATTATGCTCTTGCAAATTTGCCCTTTGTTTTCACTATGTATAAACCTTGATGGATAGAGGCTCAATATAGAAAATAATTGGCCTTAGTGATTGAGGCTGAGTGGTTTATGCCTTGAGGGTGCCTTAATGGGAGCCCTACAAAAAAATGCTGTGCTGAAGCATATTTTTAACCCAGAATCTGTTCCCCAGAATCTGTAGCATCCCTTTCTATGCTACCAAAAGAAAAAATAAGATTCTGGGCTAAAAATATGCTTTAGAAGAGTAGTTTTTGTAGAGCTTCCATAAGGCACCCTCAAGGCATAAACCACTCAATCACTAAGGCAGTTCTCTTCTATATTGAGCCTATACCCATCAAGGTTTATACAGCATGGAAACAAACTCCATATTTGCAAGCTCCAGATGGAATTATGAAATAGGCTTAAGACAATTATTTAAGAGTTTGGACAGCCAGTTCAATGACTGTTGCATGCTACTTGGCAATTGTAAATACGTCATACAACAGAAACCCAATTTTTAGTAACATTGCTTCTGCTGCAGAAAAGCGAAGGAAAGAAGATAGTAAAACAAGCTCATTATTCTAACAAAATTAAACTGCCATGAGGACTATTGGCTTAAAATCCATTAAAACTGGTCTTCATGGCTGTCATAGTCAGAACTTTGCCTTATTTTCTTTCGTTTGCTTCCTGAGATGTTGGAAAATCTAGTAGGATTTGCTTCTGGGGTTTCTGGAATTGAAGCGGGCCTCAAATGACTTTAATGAACCTGTGAAGTTAGACCTTCAAACTGTATTGCTTTGCCTTCTCACAGAGTTATTTCTTTGATGCACTTTGTGAAACACCAAATTTCCTGCTTGCAGGAGAGTTATAGTTTGTTGTAGTCCTCTCAGGTCACAATGTAGTCTGACTTGCCATTGGCACTGCTCCTATTGAAAAAACGTGTAGCATATCAGTAATTTGACCATGGTCAAAATAAATATCTTGAATAGGAATTAACTCAAAGTCTAAAGGCATTGGTTGCCCATATACAATTCCATAGAGAGACATCATTAAACTTAAAAGTTGGACTTTTGATAGCCTGGAATACCATAGGAAGTATAGGAGCATGGCAGCAAAATCCATCTGTATCATCTGGAAAGGGTACCACACACTAGGAAGTTGGGAAAGATGTAATCTTACTGTTCTTCCCTTAAAGTGCTCTCTTTCTTAAAAAACAAACTATTGATTATACAACTAAAATGTCAAACAAATATACACAACACACAGAAAAAAGGAAAAAGAAAGAAAGTTAAAAAACCGATTAAAAACTATCAGTTCTATTATCAACCGTCTATGGTTCCTTATTTGTTATCAGTATTGGTGACATATTTACAAATACATCTTATTGCAAATACATAATTACTACCTCTTTTACATTTTACAGTATTTACTATTATATTTTCTATTTTTGTTCTATCCAGTCATACCAGCATTCCCAGCTTCTATAATATTCTGATATTAATATTCCCTTAAAGTACTCTTAATACTGCATAATTGCCAAACACCTCATCTGCCTTTATATTAATTTCTTTGTCCAAGTTTACTTAAACTTCTGGGCTGATTATTTTCTTCATTATCTTGGTCATATAGTTATGCTACATGGACAGTGGTTGGTGCGGAATACATATCCTGTCTTATGCTTTGCACTCTTTCTTCTCCCCCACATATTGTGATGAAACTGGTATCACAGTAAAATTTAAATACTTCATTGAAATTCGATATACCTTTTCAATTCTCCATTAGCTTTTTCTCTACTATTGTAAAAAAAATAAAAGGCTTAACATAGCAGAGTTTTTGTAAGTCATTGAATATCAGGTTGAGCTTAAAGCTGAACCTTCTGGGGCATGCAAATATGTGTATTGAAGGCCCCCAAACCAAAAGCTAGTACTGTAGATAGTAAAAACTCACATAGGTGAAGAAAGAATGGACATTTGCTAATATCAGCACATGAAAAAAAAATCTGGTCTTAAAGCTGAACCTTGTGGGGCATTCAGATATATGTATTAACCACCCACAACACCCCCAAATATAAATGCTAGTAGATAGTAAAACTGTCACATAATCTGAGAGAAAAGGATATTTGCCACAATCAACGTGTAGAAAAAGAATCTCTCCAACTCATCAAAACAAACCGAAATAAATTGCGGGAGCAGCCTCTATCTTCACCCCATTTTATGTGCTTTTATGTTAACTGCCAAAAAGATTTCTTCTCAGGTCAGCCTTCGATAAGGAGTTTATAATCAGTCCAAACTCTGGAATGCAATTGGCAGTAAGTGAGGGCAGGGGAGTAGAAGCTATCCTGAAAAATATTTTATTTGGGTAGCAACTGTCTTTGTGCTGGAAAAAGTTGAAAGCTCCTTTATCTCAGTTGTCTCTTGAATAGTTGACATTTTCCATAATACTCAGTATGCAGTTTCTCCCAATACAAAAAAAGAGTATTTTTACATGCTCAGAAGTTATCAACAGAGGACAATGGATCAACATATTGAATTACTATTCACAAACCATCTTTCTTCTCTTGACTTTTAGGAGCCAAAAATAAATAAAAATCTTTTAAATCAAGAGCTGTAAGACTACAAAAGCCAGTAGTCCATGTTTTTTTAAAAACTTAATTATGACTACAAGGTTTAATTTCATCATTCAGTTCAATTTAACTAGAACTTAATTTTGTGCCAGGTTAAAAGTGCATGCTTTCAGTTCAAAATACTTTTTCACTTCCATTTTAATCAGGATTCAGAGAGGGAAGCCGATCCTCTTCCCACTTGGCCACCCTTTGTGAAATACTTGTATCCATTTGTCTTTTTTCTTAAGAACACTTTGAACGTTCTTCTTGTCCATCAGATATTTCGTGGAGTCTCTCTTATCAATGCTAGATCAGGACCTATGGAACAGACCTATGGAACAGCTGTCCTGCCCTACATAAGAGGTACTACAGACAAAATCAGTAAGATACTACACAGGCATCACATCAAGACTGCCTTCAAAACAGACAGAAAAATAGCAGCCATCCTAAGAAACCCCAAAGATAAAATTGACCTGGAAAACCAAGGCATATACGAAGTCCCCTGTGCATCATGCCCGGCCACATATATTGGACAGACCAATAGAAGAATAAGTACCCGCCTGGATGAACACAAAAATGCAGTCAAAAATCTGGAACACACTTCCTCACTAGTCCAACACATGGAAGCCACAGGTCATAGCATCAACTTCAATGGCACCAAAACCCTAGCCACTATAGAAAACCCCAGCCACAGAATTATCAGAGAAGCCATAGAGATTGAAAAAAGACCTGAAAGCATGAATAGAAGAGATGATTCCACCGGACTGTCAATCATTTGGAAGCCTGCACTCACAAACAAACAAACAAACAAACAAACAAAAATCTCCACACCACTAGCCAGGCAAACACCTAGGCACAAACAGATCCCCCCTGATACTTCCATCTCAAACACACCCCAGCCAGGCACCCAGATGAAACCTAGCTTCCTAACAAATGATAGCCATCCATTTACTCAGAGCCAAGCTGCACTAAAAGTCTCCAATATAGGAACACAATGTTGCCAGCCAATCAAGAAACCAAAAAAAAAGCCACAAAACAGACAGAAGATATTAGAAACACCAATCAAGCAGAACACAGCAAACTCCAAGACCAATAAACACAGACCCAGACTCCCAACCAATCAGGATGAAGAAAAAACCATTCTGGCACAGCAGTAGGCTAGCCCCAAATTTAAAACTGAAACCACTGTGAAAGTCTGACTCACAGATGAACACAATACAGAAGCCTGATGATGGCAGATGAGATTCTGCCGAAACGTTGCTACAACTTTAAAAGCACAACTACAATGATGTGGAAAAATACCCGAACAAAGCTGAATACCATACATGTAAGTACCTGCGAAAACTTAAGAAAACACACACACACACACACACACACACACACATATATGTATGTATGTATATGTATATATTTGTTTTCTTAAGTTTTCACGGGTGCTTACTTACATGTATGGCATTCAGCTTTGTTCGGGTATTTTCCCATGTCATTGTGGTTGTGCTTTTAAAGTTGTAGCAACATTTCAGCAGAATCTCATCTGCCATCATCAGGCTTCTGTAGAGTGTTCATCTGTGAGTCCGGCTTTTATACTGGTTTCAGATTTAAATTTGGGGCAGCCTATTGCTGTGCCGAATGGATTTTTTCTTCACCCTGATTGGTTGGGAGTCTTGGTCTGTGTTTATTGGTCTTGGAGTTTACTGTGTTCTGCTTGATTGGTGTTTCTAATATCTCCTGTCTGTTTTTGGCTCTTTTTGTCTCTTGATTGGCTGGCAACATTGTGTTACTTTATTGGAGGCCTTTAGTGCAGCTTGGCTCCGGTAAATGGACGGCTATCATTAGTTAGGAAGCTAGGTTTCATCTGGGTGCCTGGTTGGGGTGTGTTTGAGCTGGACGTATCAGGGGGATATGTTTGTGCCCAGGTGTTTGCCTGGCTTGTGGCGTGGAGATTTTTTTGTTTGTGAGTGCAGGCTTCCAAATGATTGACAGTCTGGTGGAGTCATCTCATCTATTCATGCTTTCTGGTCTTTTTTCAATCTCTATGGCTTCTCTGATGATTCTGTGGCTGGGGTTTTCTATAGTGGCTAGGATTTTGGTGCCATTGAAGTTGATGCTATGACCTGTGGCTTCCATGTGTTGGACTAGTGAGGAAGTGTGTTCCAGATTTTTGACTGCATTTTTGTGTTCATCCAGGCGGGTACTTATTCTTCTATTGGTCTGTCCAATATATGTGGCCGGGCATGATGCACAGGGGACTTCGTATATGCCTTGGTTTTCCAGGTCAATTTTATCTTTGGGGTTTCTTAGGATGGCTGCTATTTTTCTGTCTGTTTTGAAGGCAGTCTTGATGTGATGTCTGTGCAGTATCTTACTAATTTTGTCTGTAGTACCTCTTATGTAGGGCAGGACAGCTGTTCCATAGGTCTCTTCATCTTCTGGGTCTCTGTTATGTCTCACTGTGTTTTTCTGGATCAAGCCGGTGATTTTGCTTTTGTGGAAGCCATTGGCTGTCAGGGTGCATAGTTCAGTCTTAATGTGTGTCTTGTCTGCCAGGCGTTTGGTTCTAGTAATTAGTGTTTTAACCATGGAGTTTATCTGTGCTGGGTGGTGGTGGGATTGGGTGTTGAGATAGTGGTTGGTGTGTGTTTTCTTCTGGTATATGGTATGTCCTAGTGCCATCTGTTTTTTTGTAGATTAGTACATCTAGGAATGGTAGTTGTTTGTTTGTTTCTGTTTCCATGGTGAACTTGATTTGGGGATGTGTGCTGTTTAGGTGTGTTAGGAAATTGTTTAGGTTTTCTTTTCCATGGGACCAAATCACAAATGTGTCATCGATGTATCTTAACCATAGTTTGGGTTTGTGGATAGCATTGGCCAGGGCTCTGGATTCGAATTCTTCCATGAACAGGTTTGCAATGACGGGTGACAGTGGTGATCCCACAGATGACTTCACCAGACTGTCAATCATTTGGAAGCCTGCACTCACAAACAAAAAAATCTCCACGCCACAAGCCAGGCAAACACCTGGGCACAGACAGATCCCCCCTGATACCTCCAGCTCAAACACACCCCAACCAGGCACCCAGATGAAACCTAGCTTCCTAACTAATGATAGCCGTCCATTTACCCGGAGCCAAGCTGCACTAAAGGCCTCCAATAAAGTAACACAATGTTGCCAGCCAATCAAGAGACAAAAAGAGCCAAAAAACAGACAGGAGATATTAGAAACACCAATCAAGCAGAACACAGCAAACTCCAAGACCAATAAACACAGACCAAGACTCCCAACCAATCAGGGTGAAGAAAAAAAACCATTCTGACACAGCAATAGGCTGCCCCAAATTTAAATCTGAAACCACTATAAAAGCCGGACTCACAGATGAACACTATACAGAAGCCTGATGATGGCAGATGAGATTCTGCCAAAACGTTGCTACAACTTTAAAAGCACAACTACAATGACGTGGGAAAATACCCGAACAAAGCTGAATGCCATGTATGTATGGAACAATTCCATTTCTTTGTATGTGTGATCTGCGTGCCAAATTCTCAGTTTCGGAATTCCATTTGTAGCTTCCTTTTCATTCTCCAGTAAAAGAATAACTTTGCTCTGGTCCATGGAGTCTGGGTATTTCTTTCTTGGATTTTGAAAGGAGCACACATTGACATTATTCCGAAACTCAACATCAGCCCACCCGGAGAAAACACCAATTTTTCTTCCGAGGGGGTTTCACATCATGTCATCTTCAGCCAGCGATGAAGATGATCAGGGAGCTGTGGGGGGGCAGCCAATGCTGTTACCAGAGATGCCAGCCGCCGACTTGTTAGCTGACCTTACTCTGGAAGAAACTCCAGCTGAGATGCCCAGATGGTCGTTAGGAGTTGGATGGAGAGATCCGGAAGACCCCCCCTCCTGGAATCACTGTAAGTCGAAGAGGTGCGAGGGAACGGCTGTGGCAAGAGGGGGAGGAGATGGAATGCAGGCTGGATCAAGCCGGGAAAAGCTTTAAGGATGCTTCTGAGAAACCCGGCAGGGCTCCAATATGTGAGGGGGAAGGGAGAGCAAGTTCAGCCTGGGGAAGTCGGGCTGCCACCCCCCCCGGCCCAGCCCATGCCAGCGCAACAACCAGCCACCGCCCGGGGAGCCCCAGCAGCGGGGGTAATGCCTAGAAGACGCCACCTGCCCTCCTTAGATGTGAAGTTTGGAGGAAATCCCAAGGACTTGGGGTTTTTCCTGGTGCAGGTTGGAAGCTATATGGCAGAATATGAAAGGGAGTTCACCTCTGAAGCAGCCAAAGTAAGATATGTTACCAGGACCCTGGAGGGGATGGCAGCTGACTGGGTGGTGACTCTGTATAATGATAACTCCCCCCAACTGCGAAGCCTTGATGTTTTCATGACTGCTTTGAGGAGGAGGTTTGAAGACCCTCTGGCGGAGAGAAGGGCCAGGATCAGAATGAAAACCATAACTCAAGGGGGAAGATCAGTTGCTGACTACACCCAAGAGTTCAGACAGCTGGCATACCGCATCCGAGGCTGGTCCCAGGAGGCTCTAATAGAAGCCTACAAAGATGGCCTAAATGAAGAGGTATACCACATGTGCATCTCCAGAAGGGATCCACATGACTTGCAGTTGTGGTACCTGCTAGCGGAAGAGGTGGAAATAGATCTAGCCCGAAGCAGACGCAGAGGAGGCCCCGCATGGAGCAACCTGCTCCCTCCCCGGCTCCGAGAGACCCTTAAACCCCGAAAGGGAGGGGTGATGACAAGGGCCAAATCTACTGCCTGTTTTCGTTGTGGGAAGGAGGGCCACCGGATTGCGGATTGTCGAGTCAAACCAGATCCAAAGAAGGGACAGGGCCCAGGAAGGAAGCCCGAATCCTCCCCAACCAGGCCTCGCGAAACCGGGCTAAAGATAGGGGAGGTTGTAGAAGTCACTCCCCCAGCGGAAAAAGAGCTGGGACCTCCGACTCCTCCCGACGAGAGTGAGACCGACTCGGAAGACGACATCCCGGTAAGTCCTAACCGGGGCCCCCTTACCATTCCAATTAAGTTAAAGGTGCCCACCTCGGGTACCGAGGGGGAAATGCTGGCCTTATTGGACTCGGGGTGCACGAGGTGCCTAATTAGCATGAAAGTAGTTAAGGGCATGGGCATTGGACTGAGAAATTTGAAAACGCCCATATCCTTTTGCCAATTGGATGGGTCTGAGGCGGGAGGTTGCCCTGCACGTTTCATAATGGAGCCCCTAGAGATGACCATGGGAACCCACAGCGAGACCCTGTGTTTTATTGTGGCTCCCGGGATGGAACAGTCCCTAATCTTGGGATTGCCCTGGCTTCGGAAATGGAATCCCCAAGTGAACTGGAGAGAGGGGTGGATACGGATTCGTACTGACCAACCTCCAGGAAGGGAGGAGCAACCCCCCCTGGAAACTGGGGAGAATCCCCATCCGAAGCTCCAAACCCTCAAGATCTCTTCGGGTACCCTAACTGCTATCTATCTCATTTATTTCTCCCTTATTTTCTCTACTGCTAGGCTTACTTCTTTCGGCTGTCATTAGCAACGGGGGAGGGGTAATTGTGGGGGAAGAGAGCTGGAGGTGTTTTACATTCCTTTACTGTGGGCAGAAAAAGGAGGGGGTGTATGATTTCTTCTTTTCAACTTTCCATTTCCTTGCTAGCCTCTATCTCTTTTTGCGCAGCTGCGAAGTCTTATCAAAATATGTCAAGGTCAACGGACAGAGGCCTCATCACCACCTGAAGATGCCCACATGATCATATTCAGAACTTTTAATTGAAAGAGACTTCTGGATTTCGGGGGGGTTGGAACAATTCCATTTCTTTGTATGTGTGATCTGCGCGCCAAATTCTCAGTTTTGGAATTCCATTTGTAGCTTCCTCTTTAATTTCCAGTAAAAGGATAACTTTGCTCTGATCCATGGAGTCTGGGTATTACTTTCTTGGATTTTGAAAGGAGCACACATTGGCATTATGTGTGTGTGTGTGTGTGTGTGTGTGTATGCATATATATATATATGCTATTTTCATTCAGCACTTAGTCCCATAGAAATTAGTTTTTAAAAAAGTTTCCCAAAAAGCTATGCCATTGAAAACAATTGATCTTGCATGCTTTGCACTATGTACTGTATATATAGAGATACTGAGTGAAACTTTGGTGCAAGTGCAAATAAATTAATGTTATGCATGTGCACTAAAAAAAAGATGTGTCAGAGAATCTGTTCCCAGTGATTTTCTGTAGAAACTTTGTATTGCGTCTCCCCCCCCCAACTTCCACATCCTCTCTGTGACCTTCAATTAACTAGAAGAGAAAGAAGAAGCAGATATCAAAGAGGCAGATACCTTAATTAGCAAATCTTAAAAAATCTGGAGGAGAGAACTTTGAGCCTGGGAAAGGCTAAATCAAATAGAAAAGGAAGGGAAACCTCAGACATTTCAAACAATAACAAAGAAGCAACAGAAACAATTCAACTTCCTGGACTTATCACCAAATTAATATAAAACATACACATGGGGGGAGGTTAATATAGGCAAGGCCAGTGCCCACATCCACCACAGAAAAAGATTCAGTTTTTTTTAAAGGGACAAACATAATTTCTAAACTTTTTCTGTACACTCACAGGTTTCAAACAGACATTTGCTTTATACATATGCACAAAGAAATGTATACAAACAGCCATTGGTGCCTTAACATTGACAGAGTAAGAAAAACATCTCCCTGTTTGCATGGAATCTATCAAATATCAGAACATATCCTTTGCAGAAACCTTTGCAGAAACAGGGATTAATACCAGACAAACTAGTAACTAACAAGGAGAGCCATATTCCCACCAATACTAGCAGAGCAAGCTACTATACATAAACAAGCATCAAACCCCATGCTCACCAGCACCCGTGATATTACTTGGTCTGGTAGTTAAACATTTGCAATCAAATGCAAGAGCTCAGAACTCCACTGAATTCAGTATTTTTGACTGGCTGCAATGTAAGAATTAATTCCAAAAGCAAAGAAATAGAAAGTGTCCAGAAGTTGTAATAAGTACTATAAATATATATGGAAACAAAAGTATATTACTTTTACCTTTTTTCACAGACATATTTAAACTTTAATTTAAATCCAAATGCAGCACGTGTTATTGATATAACTTCTAGAATGCTATTTTTATGACTAAGGAAGGTAAAAAGAATATTTAAATCTTAACCTCAAACATCCCACAAGATTTCTGTTTTTGAATTTTATTTGCTGAGAAGAAAGTTTAAATTTCTTTTGCAATTATGTACTTGGTTTACTGTTTTAAATTAGGTAGCTCTTTTCCTCCTTCACTGCTACCTATAGTTTAAGTCCTCTTACTTGTCCCTACCATCCAGACCAGTCCATATAAATATCAAAAGTGAAAGAGGAGTTATAACAACCTATAGAGCCTTAAAGTACTTACAATATATGTATACTGTTACAGTATGTCTCATCTATACAAGGACAAGAATTTTGTTACCTTTAAGGTGGGTGAAAATTCTAAAATAAGTTGTGTTCGGTCTCTTGCAACAAATTAAACCAAAAACTTAAATGTGCTGTAAACCAGTGGTCCCCAGCCACCGGGTCCCGGACCGGTACTGGTCCATGGATCATTTTCTACCGGGCCACCGGTTTGCTGGGTGCTGCCATCTTGTTTTGATGAGAAAGTGCTTCCAGGTGAGCTTTTCCGGTTGGAAAGTGGCGTTTGGGTGCTGAAGGAATCCTTGTGCCTTAGTTTCATCGAAGGGGGGGGCGGCTTCGAACGAAGAGCCATTCTGATGGCGGAGGAGAAAGCACAAAAAAGCACAAAAAAGGTACAAAGGAGGAATTGAAGGTGGCGGGGAGAAGCGGAGGATGGCTGGCTGGCCAGTGGCTCGGCTCGGCTTGCCTTGGTCATGCCTGCTGATGCCGGTACCGGGCCGTGGATCATTTTGTGATGCTGCTACCAGGCCGTGGCACAAAAAAGGTTGGGGGCCACTGCTGTAAACTACACTTCCACCAAAATATATTATCCAAGTGCTCTTCTGCATCATTTGAGAGAATAAATTGAATTGCAATCTTCATATAATTATGTTCTAACTTCCCTTGGAGAATTTTACTGCTCTGTATTTTTGCACCTCAGGTATAATATTCTCAGTGTATATCATTTCAAATGAAAAACACATCGGAGTTACAGATGTATTACAGATGAAATTCATAGCAAATGCATAAAGATACCTAATGGATTTCTCTGCATGTATATGTTTATTTTTATTTCTATCCTACCTTTATTATTTTTAGAAATAATTCAAGGTAGTGAACATATCCAACATACTTTCCTTCCCCTATTTCCCCCACAACAACAACAACTAAATTTCATAATTTAGTCTGATTAAACATGGAGATTGCTGAAGCTGGCCTGTCTAGCAAGGATGGGAACAGTGAAGACTATATGTGATATGGTATTCTATGTGCAGAGCATGTTTTGATAATCATTTCTCACAAAACACACTTATTCCATGCAACATACATACCATGCATTGTAATTCTACTATGTGCATATTGTAATTGATCAGCTTTTTTCAGTAAATATTCTGACATTAATTCACTTGGTCTAGTTTTTTCCACAATTTTTATTAAATGGCAAACATTACGGTTTTATTTGTAACTTTCTATGGCCTGAAGTTGCTCAGCATGTGGGCTGCAACAGAAGAGGTCTGCCATTTTGTTTACTCCCCATGCACTTCTTGCCTGAAGAAGACTTACAACAGGCAGTCTCAATCCATGCTTGGATTGGATATACTGATACAATTTTGTCTAATGTATTCTCGTGCTGTGTTGTAGAAGACTTTGTAAGTGACAAACAGCTACCACATAGGAACCTAACATAATCAGGAAACAGGCTTTTCAGTCATAAATAACCCTTGATCTTCAATATGTTTATTTATTTAAATTATTTATAAAATTTATTGGCTGTCCATCTTACCATAGGATAACTTAGGAGGACTTAAAACACAAAAAGACATTAAAACCAAACACGGCGGGGTGGAGGTGGGATCTTTTACTACTCAATCAACTACCTCCGTCGTGCTGTTCCCCCACTGGGGCCCCAAGCCAACTGGCACAGCCATGACTTTAGGCCTATATGAAAACATGTCAAATTCATACTCCTTGTTGCATCATTCAATCTAACTAATCTAATTAAGCTTCTCATATTTTTCAATGACTTGGTAGAGAGTAAAAGTATGTTGATCCCTCTTGTCAGGGGTTCAGCATGCCACTATTATTCTTATATAAATCTTTATAAAGGACTTCTAGCATTTCATCACTTTCATTTCAAATTATTTCATCCTATTTATTTTCAATATTATTCATTCTGCTGATGATCCTCTCCATCTTTTTTATTTTCATCAAAATCTCTGCATGTTCTCTGTCTTTTTTCTCTATCCACAATACGTCTTTTTCTTAAATGCATTTTTGCAGCAAGTCATTATTCTTTGCATTTATCTTCAACCACAATGATAAAGCTCACTTCACTTTTTATCAAAGACCTATATTTCTCATTAGCAGGACCCCACAAAATGGTGTAGCACTCTGTAACATAATTTTTAGTCTGCTACAGACATATATCAATCTTCTTTCATTACATCTACTCTTGAAAACACTGTTGACTGACACAAACAAACAAAAGGATTATTGAACAAATTGATCCAGAGTTCTCTCTAGTTACACTAGACTATTTCCCCCAACAATCTGAGTTCTCATTTTATCGACCTTGGAATGATGGAAGGCTGAGTCAACCTGGAGTCAATGAGAATCAAACTACCGGCAGTTAGCACAATTAGCCTGCAATACAGCATTATAACCACTCTGCTGGGATGTATCACACCCAGAATGGCTTGCATTGGGGTAATTGCTAATATCTAATGACTGGTGGAATTTGCTTAACCATGGCAATGGGAAATGCTGGGTTTGCCTTTGTTAAGGGATTTGGTTATACGACATCAGACTTTATAAACGTCACAGTGATGGAAATTTCAGAGCCAATTGGGGTTTAGGTTGAGATCAACTTGTATATATTTTGATTCTAGTCCAAGATAGTAAACAATTTGAACATAATCAGGGGTGGGATCCCACCAGCATAACAACTGGTTCGGGGAGTACCTGCATGCACGCCTGCATGCACGCCTGCATGTGCACCAAATGCGTTTGCGTGCTACTGGCTCCGGCAAGCATTTACCTTCTCCAGCTGATGAGCAGCACTCAGCTGTGCTGCGCAAACCAGCTGAGAAGGTAAAAGCATAAGATAAAGGACAGCCTAGAGCCCGGGCAGGTGGGTGGGCCAAACAGATAACCAGACAGTCTTTGCAGCGAACTGGTTCAGTGTCAGCTGCTCTTTGGAGCTACCAGCTCTAAAGAACCAGTAGCATCGCACCGCTGAACATAATCCAGAAGGGGATGTAAAGTTGTGCATTCTTTACCCTAGAATTACCAGGTTATAGCTTTATTCACTGACTCATTAGCATTTGTTTGTTCCTGAGTACTAAGTCTGTTGCGTTAAATATTTTGTGTTTAAAATTTATTATGAGATAAATATTTGCTGTTAGGTTTAGCCATGACTTTAGCTTATTTTATCCAGTTTTTTAATATAAGATGTTTATTTCAATAATAGCTTATGGGAAAAAAAATACTGTAGTAAGGCAATCTTTAAAACCATTGTATATTATCTATTGGAAATTAATCTCTTCAAACTTGAAATGTTAATGTATATAGAACAAAATATACAATTTTATTTTAGACAGAATGAATGTCATTCTATTGTTGATATTAATCAAAGCAGAAAAAAGTTATATTTTTTCAGAGATATTGAGAAAGCTGGGCAGGGAATGGAAGAGAGTGCAAACAAAAAAATAAAAAATAGTGGACAAGTCAGATGATAGCTTATCTCATAAATGGCAACTTTGCACAGATGAAGAGGCATTCAGAAAGAAGTGTTTCAAATCATTCAAAGGCATATTTGTAATTCACTACGAATAAGACTGGACAGCCTTAGTTTCCAAGATTCTATATTTCAGATTAGAATAAAAGGTACTATGCTGAAATATGTATAGTTTTTGTTTCTTTAATCTTGCCTAGATATGTGAGGCTTGAGATGTATCCATGACTGGTGCAAAGCAGCAGTTAAATAGTATATATTGCTAAGTTACATTTTCTTATTATAGTGATTGTTTATAAGTAATCTTCAACCCACGGTATTTTTTTCTTTGCTTCTCTTTACAAAGCCCTGTGTATTCTGATTACTAGTGAAAATATGTGCAAATAACCGTAAACTTTTGTAAACAAAAACAAATCACTGCTTTTTTGATATTCTTTCCAACCATAATAGAATGCTATGAAGACATTATATAAATAAGCTTGACACACTGATAGTACACCTGCCTTCAATATGTTAAATCTGTTTACAAATAGAACAGAATAGACTAGATCTGATGTGGAGAGAAGCCAGAAAAATAAAGGCTGACTTCACAAAGAGGTTGGCTGGAATTGACTGGAGACTGTGGAGGGAAATATTCTGCAAAACATTCTCCTGTGCATCCATATGGGGGAAGCAGTTAGTGATATTACCTTAAATTGTAGGCTTTATTGCTATCATTTTAATAAAAGTTATATTTTAGCATGGCATCCATTCTTTTGAAGCTTAGGGAACCATATTTTTCCTTAGAGCCACAGCCATTTCCTTTGAGGTCCAAAAATTGGCCCTTTTAGGAATTGTAAATCAAACATTAGGGTTATATTCTGTCATCCTTGAGTGTTATAAGTGGTAACAAAACAAACTGGGGCAAGAAAGGAGAAGATCAGAGGTGGTATTCAGCAGGTTCTGACCAGTTCTGGAGAATGGTAGCGGAAATTTTGAGTAGTTCGGAGAACTGGCAAATCCCACCTCTGACTGGAGATTTTACAGTATCCTTCCCCTGCCACGCCCACCAAGCCACGTCCACAGAACCGGTAGAAAGAATATTTGATTCCCACCACTGGAGAAGATGCAACACATATTTTAAGGGTCACATCTAATCAATGTCTTTTCTTGTTTGATTTATTGTTTTTTTGACAATCACATCTATTAAATGTTGTTTCTGAGCCCCATATAATACTTGATATCCCCACACCCCACTCCTTTTGGCTGAAGAACTATAGCTTGCATTAGATGAGGAGATGACACTTTGCAAAAGTATTGGGTATCTTTCATATTCAGGGACTAGACTCTTTCCAGCTCCAAGCCAAATCAGATGCTTGATTTTTGTTGGCAACAGTGGTATCTCAGGAACTGTTTCCTCCATCCTAAACTCCTATCCAAGTCTCCTTATTCAGAGCTGGGCCTCAGCATGTACTTCCTATTTCATAGAATATACGAGATGAAAGCATAAGCATATGTACATCAAAATGGGATGTAGATGCATCTGCTCCCAAGAACATATAGGCAAGATGTGCACAACCTTAGGCCCCCAAAAGAAAGTTCATGCCTACATACAGAAATATAGATGTAATGTGTCTTCATCACACGGAAGAAAATAAAAATGTTTTCTGTGGCCCCAGCTGATAATTCAATTGGAAAAAATTCCAGAAGCCATTCTTGGCATGCTGTCCCCGACTTGCTTTTAATGCAACTAATAGGATCATTTAGTGGCAAAAAACATTCCCTGCTTGTACATTATACTGCTGTGCTGACCAGCCCATCCCTCTCCCAATATCAACATCTGCCAAATCTCTGATAATCCATGTCCAGCAAACACATATTTATTCATACAATAAACACCATTGCAAAAACCAATTCCAACCACAAAAAACTTCACTCAAGACCAGACTAATCCATACTGCAAAGAATCCGCTCCCATGAACTCTGTGAAGAACTCAAAAACCATCTAGACAATGTAGATAAAGATCTATACATTGACTACCGAGCTGATTGCATCAAAAGAAAGTCACACAACCCACAACTCCGCATCCAACTCCATCCCATCCAATCCAACATCGCTCAAAACTAGGCATGCACACCCCTAACTACCTCTATTCCAACAACAATTGGCCTTAAATGCAAACTACTCAATGCAAGAAGCCTTGTAAATAAAATACCTGAATTTCTCCTCTTACTAAATACGGCTACATTCGACATTATATTTGTCTGTGAAACATGGCTCAACACATCTCTCCCTGACTCCATTACCACAGTAAGAGACTATCATGTTTACCGATCAGATCATGAAATCCATAGAAGAGATGGTGTTCTATGATGATCTTCTATAAAAAGTCCTTACATCTAAAAAACATCCAAGTTACCCAGGAGCTTGCTATTCCTGAGACCATCGTCTGTGAACTGTCCTTAAATATCACATTTCGGTTCTTACTGTTACAGAGCCCCTGATTATGACATCAAACATGCAAACAAGCTAAATGCACTACTAACATGGGCAGCATCCTGCCCACATGCTTTTATCTTTCTTGGTGACTTCAATACCTCATAATAACTGGACCCTGAACAAATGTACAACTGAACCCACACATGCAAAGTTGTACAATGCAGTAACAAATCTTGGACTGGAACAACTGGTAACCAACAACACTAGACTTAACAACTGCCTCGATCTCATCTTCTGCAATAGTTTGAATTCAATTTACGGAATACAAATTAAAGAACCCTTTTCCAACAGTGACCACAACATGATTGACTTTTGTCTCAACATACATCCACACAAAAATCATCACAATGACGGAATCCCCAATTATAACTTCAAAAAAGGCAACTATGATCTTATAAACAACGATCTCTCATCCCTTGATTGGCAATTTCTATTCACTGGATGCAATACTGTAGAAGACTGTTACAACATATTTTTACTTGAAGTCAAAAGAGTCATCAAACTATATGTACCATTAACAACTCCCAAAACCACAAAAAAACAAATTACCCAAAACAATAAGGAAGCTTCAATCCCAAAAGAAATCACTTTGGTGGAAAAACAAATCTGGTCACGTTGCCAACTTCAAAAGCCAATACAAAAATTTATGCCACCAGATAAAGATTGAATGCACCAATTATCACATTAAACAAGAAAAAAACCTTCTATGCACCAATTCCACCCATGCTTTCTACAATTTTGTAAACAACAAACTAAAAGACTCAAGGTCCATCCCACCCCTGAAAGGACCTAATGGTAAAGACTGCAACAATGACACTATTAAAGCCAACCTCTTTAACACATTCTTTGGCTCAGTATTTGTAAACAGCAATGGATCATGCCCAGTATTTCCTAGTCAAACCACAGACAACTACAACGAGCTAATACATATTGATTTTACAGAAGACAATGTTGAAAAAGCACTACGCAATCTAAACCCATCTCTATCTATTGGACCGGATGGAATATGTGCCTACTTCTTAAAGCTATCCACTGCCATAGCTGAACCTCTAAGCATAATCTTTGAAAAATCTTTCAGGACCAGCTCCTTGCCAAAACTACGATCACAAGCCACGGTCATCCCCATCTTCAAAAAGGGAGACCTCAGCCTAGTTGAAAATTACAGACCAACCTCTTTATGTTGCATCACCTGTAAAGTAATTGAACCAATTATTAACCAATCCATTATCCTCCATTTAGAGACAAACAACCTACTTTCTAACAAACAATTTGGTTTCAGAAAAAAACTATCCTGTAATCCGGGTTGCAAGGCTTCGGCGGTGGCAGGAATCCGTGTTTCTGTGGGTCCTTGCTGCGCTTGCTGCTGAAGTACCCTCGATCCAATTGGATTTTGGGGTTGTCGATACCCCGGAGAGGTAGCGGAAGGTAGAGGAGATCTGGGCAGGGGTCTGGGGACATCGCAACCCCTTTCCCCAGTCGGCTAGACTCCTTTTTCCTGAGGCGGTGGAGCAGCTGTCAGTAATGGCAGCCACAAAGAGATCTTCAACCGGACAAGATTTGTGCAGGAGGAAAAATTAGAAAGAGAAAGTTTTTTGGCTGAACCAGGACATTAAGATACATTTAAACACCCTGGAAATCTGACTTTTTGATTGATATATTTGTTTCCAAAAGAGGCTATCAAAGCGGAGGATGAAAGTGTTGAGGGAAAGTTCACTCCCCTTCCTTACAGAGATAGCAAACGGACATTGAAAAACCTGCTTCTTTACAGAAGGTAAAAATAAGCTCTTTGTTATAAGTGGGAAAGGAGAGGACTAAAAAATCTTTAAGAATTTGTTGGAGGAGATGCCTTGAAGATTACAAGACCAGAAATTAACTGTAATAAGGCTTTAAAATATATTTTGGGATTTTGCCCCAGGAGGAGAAAGTGCAAAGAGAAGAGGAAATATTTTGTGTCTGTTTGGATTGCTTGATAACTTTGGAACGCTTGGAAATTACTTTAAGATTTAAAACATTTGGGTTGTTCTTTAAAAAAAAGAAGAAGAAAAGGCTTTACAATGGCACTATCTGTGGATGAATTAAAAATGGAATATGAAAAATTAAATCAAGGAGAACAAGAAGGCAAGGATTCTTTGGGAGCTGTCTTCCACTTTTTAGAAATGGTGATTTCTACTTATCAGCAACTACATGGGGAAAAAGGAGAAGGAGAAGGAGAAGAGGAAGAAGCCATCTTTAATGGACAAAAAAGTTCAACTAAGAAAGAAAATAGGTAGAGGGGAAGGAAAATTGAGAATTTAAGATTTAACAAAACAATCAAGAAAGAGAAAAATAAGGTGAAAAAAAGGTACAATGTTAGAAAGCAACAGAAAAGAGAAATACAACAGAGAGGAGAAGTTAAAAAGACAGAGGTTAGGAAGGGGGGGGCAAAAAGGCCAGTCAGGAGAAGAAAGGAAGGGAAAGGAGGAAAAAAAGTCACAAAGGCTTGAAACAAGATGCCAAAAAGGAGATCCTTTTCAGAGATAAAGAGTAAAGCATAATTAAAGAAAGATTCTGCAAGAGTACATAAGATAGTATTGTAGTATTTGCATTGAAATAGTCTATTGGAATATTATAAGATTTAATAAAATAGTAAAATATTAAAATGTTTAATAATGATAGATTTCAATATTCAATAAAATATTAAAGAGAATGTGTAAAATGATTAATGTTTAGTTATAGTTTAATTTGTTATTGTCTTAATGTTAGTACAAATTTACTATTTCATTTTCTTATTTTAAAATAATGTATTAAGCAGAATTAGAATTAGAATGGAAATTATATATTTAACTATATTATAAATTTATTATTCTTTTATTTTAAAATGCAACATGTAGAATGTACTAAGCAGAATCAGAATGGAAATTATGTATTATTTTAAGTGTCAGTCTAGGGGAAAGATAGAAAGTCGTCATACTTTAAAAGTGATTATAGGGGAAATTTTCTGTTAAAGAGAAGAGATAAATAGATAATTGGAAAAGAACGGACAAAAGATACAAGTATAATGATTTTAAAATAAGATGAAATAAACAAAATATAATTAAGAGAGTGAAAAGAAGGGAGAAGTTATTTAGAAAATATAGAATGGTAAATAAGATAAGAATGGTATATAAGATGAGCATGAATTTGATTTAGGTCTGTAAAAATAGATGTAACCCGGGGCTAAGCCACTTTCCAAAAAGAAGTTTTATGTTTTATGTTTTGTGTTTTGGTTAGCTATGTTTGATTGAGAATTAATAAAACCTTGGAGGAATAAAACTAAAGGGAGAAAGAATGAGAAATTTGGAAATGTACAAATGATAATTTGGAATTACGTTGTATAAAAGAATGTTTTATTTGTTTTGTCAAAATCTACAAGTAGCCTCCAGAAAGGAGGTTTTATGTTTCTATGTCTTGTTTTATGTTTTGTATTTTGTGTGTTTATGTTTGATTGAGAATTAATAAAACCTTGATAGAAAGGAATATAATTGAATAAAAGTGAAGGGAGAAATAATGAGAAATTTGGAAAAGATATATACGTGCTTAAATGAAAAAGTGATAATGTGGAACTATGCTGTATAAAATAATGTTTTATTTGCCTTGTTAAAACCTATAAGTAACCTTTAGAAAGGAGGTTTTATGCTTTTATGTCTTATGTTTTGTTTGTCTTTAAAAAATTAATAAAATTTGTTTTTTAAAAAAACTATCCTGTAATCTACAACTCTTACAATGCAAAAATATATGGACTACACAACTCGATCAGGGCAAAGCAATAGACGCAATCTACATAGACTTCTATAAAGCCTTTGAATCAGTGATACATGACAAGCTACTCCTAAAACTAAAATCTTACAGTATCTCTGGACACCTGCATAACTGGATAGAAGCATTCCTATCAAACAGACAACAAATGGTCAAAATTGGGAGTGTCCTATCAAATTCTGTATCTGTCAACAGTGGTGTCCCTCAAGGTAGTGTTCTAGGACCAATTCTTTTCATATCCTACATAAATGACCTCTGTGATCATATTAAGAGCAAGTGCATTCTCTTCGCTGATGATGTAAAGCTACTCAACACCACAGACAATACTGCTCCCCTTCAAAAAGACCTTGACTATGTATCAGAATGGTCAAGAAAATGGCAACTTCAAATCTCAACAAATAAATGCTCTGTCCTACATATTGGCAAAAAAAATATCAGAAAATAAATAGACTGAATAGCCAAGACCTTGTTGATGATCCAAACTCTGTCAAGGATCTTGGGAGTACTCATCACTAATGACCTCAGTGCTAGAACTCACTGTAACTACATAGCCAAAAAGGCGTTAAGAATTGTTAACCTAATCTTATGTAGCTTTTTCTCTGGTAATATTACACTACTAACTAGAACATACAAAGCATTTGCTAGACCAATACTTGAATACAGCTCATCAGTCTGGAACATTATGTATCTGATATTAACACAGTTGAGAAAGTCAATGTCTGGAATACTCTACCTGACTCTGTGGTTTCTTCCCCAAACCCCAAAAACTTTAATCTTGGACTGTCTACTATTGACCTCACCCCTTTCCTAAGAGGTCTTTAGGGGGTGTGCATAAGTGCACAAATGTGCCTACTGTCCCTGTCCTATTGTTTCTTTCTTTTCTTTTTTTCTTATATGTATCCATGTATTCATAACTATGTTTTCATTTATACCTATTATCTTGTAAGCAATTGACAAAAATAAATAAATAAAATAAATAAACATTCAAGGCTTTTGTCTAGAGCTGGATGTGCAAGTGTCTATCCTTGCAACTATTCACTGTGTCGGACACCAAAGAGAGGGATTAGTTCACAACCCAACACAGGAGAAAGGATTTGAAGAGGCATACAGACAATTCTAAATTTGATGACATACCTCCTTTCACAAAATGTGATGCTTCTTCAGGGGAAGCTATGTGAAAAGAAGTTTTGAGAAAATGTACAGGTTGTCCTTGGCTTATAACAACTGAGCCCAAATTCCCATGGCTAAGCAACACAGTTGTTAAGTGAGTTTGCCCTACTTTATGACAGTTCTTGCCACAGTTAAATGAATCACTGCGGTTGTTAAGTTAGTAACACAGTTGTTATGGAATCTGGCTTCACCGTTGACTTTGCTTGCCAGAAGGTCACAAAAGGTGATCACATGACTCATGGGACACTGTAACCATTATAAATACATGCCAGTTCCCAGGTATCTGAATTTTGATCATGTGACCACAGGGATGCTGGTATGGTCATGTGGAAAAAATGGTCATAGTTACTTTTTTAGTGATGTTGTAAGTTCCAAAGGTCTCTAAACTAATGGATTTAAGTTGAGGACTACCTGTAGCTGTGATAGATTGATACTCTTCTATTAAGCCATTTAATTAATGCCATTAATTGACAGGTAGTTTACTATTTTGAAGTCACCAAACCTTCAAGCCTCCAAATTTCAGTTGCTGCTAACTGTTAAATAGTGATATGGTAATGAAGTATTGTATACCTTCATTTTATCGTTTTCCAAAATAAAACTCCCAGTTCATCAAGTAGAAATCTGAATATCTCAGACCAGCCCACTTGAAGAGTTTGAAGCTGAGGTCCCCCTTGTTTTGGTCCTTTGCACCATCTGTATCCCCACTAATTTTTTTATGTAATGATGTTTAAACCAACTTATAAGGTTAATATCATGCTAATCGCATTATAAAGTTTATCTTAAGTGTCCTCATCTTTTTACTTTTACAAATTTGTAGCACAGCTCTTGTTGGGGACAGTACTCCCCCCCCCTCCACTCAGCATTCTGCTTGCAGTAACAATGAGACAGATAGGGAATAAATCCTTTTAAAAAAACCTTTTTTCTGAAAACAAAGGGATTGTGTTTGATGTATTCCAATAACTAAACTAACTGAAAGCAAGGCAGAAAAAAGTTATAGCAAAGGAAGAACAAGAAAGTTCAATGGTAGCAAACTATGATTCTGAATGTTACCAAAAGTCCCAGCAGCTGAATGAGAAAATCTTTCCATGTTAGGCTGAAAGGACTTATATAGGTTCTAACAACTTCTTGGTACATTAATGTTTTTTCTTAAAGAAAAATTACTCACTAATTGGATTTGCCAACAAATATGTGATTTACACTAAGTAAATCCATTCATTGCTTTTGCATTTATATACTTTTGTAGGTTCCATTACCAAACGAGTATAATTATTAGAATTCAAAACTGGCATAGTTGTGTGTTCCATGATACCTAGCAGTAGCAACTTCTATCTTCTAATTACTTATTTCAGAGTTATTTTAGGTACTGGCACCAGAAATATAGCCATAACTCAGCAACATTTTATTTTAAACAAGTTTTATTCAATTTTTCCAAAACAAAGAAGAAGGAAAAGCTCTTTTCAGTGTACAACATAATTCCGGGTCACCACTTTTACATGCAAATATGAAAATAATTATATATTCATTTTCTACATTCAACTTCCTATCTTATCCATTTTCAACTTAATTCTATTATTACCTCTCCATTCCAACTTCTACATAAGAAAAGGAACAAACAAATTAATCCTGTTCACTGACACTGTTCTGTATGGACATTTGCATTCTTGAAATCCTGCACCCCTGATTGGACAAGTGCACAGCAACCGGATTGGTCGAGCGTGCGGCACTGATTGGCCGTTCCGAAGTGACCGCGATTGGCCGAGCCAATCGTGGGCGATTCGAATGGCTGTCATTGACCGTGGCGCTCGGCACCAGTTCAATATAAGCCGCTGCACACCCAGCCGACGGCAGATTTTAAACCTGAAATAAAAAGAGCTAAAACCAGTCACTGCCTCGCGTCTTTCATGATCGTATCGGCCGATACGACAGACACTACCTTCATTCTAAACATCTTCTCAGTTCATTTCAATTTATTTCAAATATATTTCTTAAACATTAACGTTTCTTTTAACGTGACCTTTTCCATGATACTCTTTTCTCATTTAAAATACTAATAATTTCTGTATCTTCATACTTATTACCTTTTAATTCTTTTATCTGTCAGATTTGCAATTCCATCGCATATTCTTTCCATAGATTCTAGATTAATACAAGCTTTTACACACAAAATAGAACATAAATTTCCCCTCCCCTTTTACTAATTTGGGAGTGTCACCTCAGTGGTTTAGATATACCTTAATTCTCTCATCTTAATTCCCAATAAAGATTTATTTTAATTAGTTATAGTAATAATCATTCCCTAAAAAAAGAACTACATAACATTGTACTTTTTAGTCAGATTCCGCACTGTATTTTCCCCCTTTACTTCCACAGAGTTTTATTTATAATACCAAAAAAATTAAAAGAAAAAGAAACAATTAATCCATTTAGCTAGTCCTGGTCACTGATATTAATCTCATTTTTAAACATCCTCACAATTCATTTCAATCATTTCAATATATATAATAAACATTGACCTTTCTTGTAGCAATAAAAATAAGAATATACATTCATCTACTAAAAAGTATCAGTGTCCCTCCCTCCTCTCGATGGTCTATATTCCCCTATTTTCTAGGTAATCTGAACTCAACAACATCTTAAAGACCTAACATTGTGAAGTATACTGTTTCTAAATTTTGGGATACAGTGGTAGTTAATGGTATAATGTATAAATTATTTAAATGTTTAATAATTTTACATTTCATTCCAGTGCCAGTCCTTAAAATAATCCTATTGTTTTCCATATGGGGGTTGTTTGATAAATTCATGTGAGAAAAAACTACTGAACTAAGAATCTACTTCATAGTTCATACTGAGTTCAGGGGTACTAAATACAGCAGTTCCCAATATGTTTGCCCTAGAAAGAGTCAAGAAATGTCCTTTAACATGCCACAAGCCAGTTTTGTCCCATCACATTTTCACATTGTATAGGCTATTTTTGTTGGTTGCCAGGTTTATCTGCCTAAATAGTAGAGCCATCCCTGATTCTATGCCGTTAAGAAAACAATTGCAGAAGTTAAGCAGCAAGAGCTCTGTTATAAGATACACATAATCCTCAACTTAGGCCTGTTGCTTAACAGATATTTGAAGTTACGATCGATTTCCTAAAGCAACAGGGAGAGTGCAGGATTGCAGAAGGTGAGTTGGAAAGCCTCTGCGCCAGTGGTGGGATGCAAATATTTTTTCTACCGGCTCTGTGGGCTTGGCTTGGTCGGCATGGCAGGAGAAGATTGCTGTAAAATCTCCAGTCAGAGATGGGATTTGCTGGTTCTCCAAACTACTCAAAATTTCCACTATCGGTTCTCCAGAACTAGTCAGAACCTGCTGAATACCACCTCTGCGTCTGCACCTGTGCAAAGTGCGCATTTGGCACACACGTGTATGCAAAGCACACCCACCAAGCCATGTCCACCAAACTGGTGGTAAATTATTTTGAAACGCACCACTGGTTAGGATCTGAACTGAGAAGTTCTGGGAGTTGGTCCATATATTTTATAGATGCTGTTGGAGCAAGTGGGCCTCTAGGCTGGGAACTCTAGCACCAAGTTTCTTTTCTTCCAATATGCTAGATTCACTGCTAGGTTGCTGCTGAGGTCACATGACAGTTTCAAAGCCAATCTTGCTCCCTTCCGAACCCAATCTAGCAGCAGCCATTCATTTTCCTGCTTGAAAAGAGGAAGGTAGGAAGCGAGGGAGGGAGGTACATTGACTTCACAAAAGAAAAGAAAAAAGGATTGGTGTGTATGTTTTAATAAAAGAAGCATTGCTTCTATTTCTGCTGGAATAATTTAGAATGGATTCTATTTTATACTGTTAGACTATCAGTCCTTGATATTATCTATTCCGGTTTAAGTTGAGAGTAGTATACTCCAGTTACAGTACTAAATTGGGAAGAATACGTATGAGAGAACATGGGAGCGTGTTATTTTTACCTTTACCATTTTTTTTTCCCCAGAGTTCCTTTCACCAGCTTTTGCCCTCTGGGATAATTAAGCTTTGTCGTGTTTTTTGTTGTGGGCTCCTATCCATGAACTGTCAAATCATCAAGAACACATTTCTTTTTAAATAAATTCCTTGGATTTTGCATTGTCTGCACGAGTCTTCTGATTTTTCACAACAGTTTCTGTACCTTAAGTAGAGCAAATGTAGGAAAACTTTCTATTTGGAGCAGGAGATAAATTAACCTGGAGGGCAAAACAAGGCAGCACATATGAAAGACCATCAGACTTTGATCTTCTAGAATTTCAGGTTCAGGTTTAAGGTTTAAAAGTAACTCCCTGCAGATTGTGACTGCTTATATTGAAATAATTTCCTGAAACATTAGGAATCCTGAGTATTAGTATTAGTGGTTCGTATTGATCAGGTTTACAGAGATGGTATGTTTGCGTCTTAAAATTGGACATGATTGAAGCACTCTATAAGCTTGAATAACATATATGTAAACAAATATATACATACATACATACATACATACATACATACATGCATGCATACATACATACAGTATTGGAGCAACTACAGTTAGGTCCAATAATCCTATAGCAGGTCTTTTCAGATACTATCACAAGATATAATTTGAATGCTTTCAGGCTTCTGAAGGAGCTGGCAGATGTGATCTCGGAACTACTGAACAAAATCAGAGTTTCTGGAGCATGGGGGAAGTGCCAGAAGCCTGAAAAGACCTAATATGGTTCCAACTTTCAAAAAAAGGAGGGGGAAGCAGAACTAGGAAACTACAAACCAATCAGCTAGCCATCAGTACATGGGAAAATCCTAGAAAATATAATTAAGTAGTGGATTTGTGGGCATCTAGAAATGAACAAAGGGATCAACAGAAGCCAACAACAGATTGTGCCATACCACCTTATTGATTTCTTTGACTAAACTAGTGAATCAAGGAAATGCTGTGGATGTAGTACACTTGCAGACTATTTCTTTGTAAGATAGAACGTGAGAGAGACAGTATTCTGTCTTTTGATTCACTTGCTGAATATAAAGACAGATAGAATAACTCTACAAATTCTTCCATACAAAGTTTCTTTTACTGGATTATATTAGGTATCCTCAAGGTAACTCACAGTTATTTCAAGATGCATTTAATGTCCAATTCTTTGCATAGTTGAAATCATAGTATAAAATGATAGTAATCTTTCTATCTCATATTTCATCCCATAGTAGTAGAAGCAGGGGGTAGAGATGCTACCATGAGGCTGTGTTCAGGCAAGAGTAAAGAAACCTCCCTCACCCCACCAAGGGTCAATTCAGTGACTAATCAGATGTGGCCACATGACATGAACTACATTTCCCAGGAAACCTTAACTACGTTTACCATGATGCATTCCCTTAAGGGGACAGCTCTCAATTCCTAACTAACTATCCCAAATCCCATTAACTCTAAACTGTCTGGACAGCACAGACAGTATCACTACCAAATGGCCGAACAACCACATTCATTACATAGACCTCAACAAAAGTACATCAACAATGAGAAAACCATATAGTGGAGTACCTCAAGGTTGTTTTGGGCCCAGTGTTCTTCAATAACTTTATAAATGATATAGATGAGGGGATACAAGGAGAACATATCACATTTTCAGGCGATACCAAGCTAACCGGGGGATTGTTAACATTTTGGAAGATAGACTCAAGATTCAGAAAGATGTTAACAGACTTCAGCCAAGAACCCATCCAATAAGATACAGTTCAGTGGTGAGAAAGATAAAGTCCTGCACTTAGACGGGAAAAATCCAATGCATAAGTTTATAATAGGCAGTAGCTGGCTTAACAGCAGTAATTTTGAGGGATCTAGGAATCCTAGTGAACCACCTCTTAGGTATGAGTCAGCAATGTGCTTCAGCTGCCAAAAAAAGGCAATGAAATCCTAGGCCGCATCATCATGATTATAAGACTCAACAGTATCAATCCATACTGCACTAGTGAGGCCACACTTGGAATACTGGATCCAGTTCTAGTTGCCACAATACAAAAAAGATGCTGAAACCAGTGGTGGGATTCCAAATTTTTTATTACCAGTTCTGTGGGCTTGGTGGGTGTGGCTATGTGGTCATGTGACTGGGTGGGTCAAAAGACAGAAACTCACTTTAACAGTACTCTTGCTTAGCAGCCAAAATTTTGAGCTCAATTGTCGTAAGTCAAGGACTGTCTCTGCCTAACTCTGCATGGCAGCCTTGCCTAGTAAACTCCTTCCCTTTTCTGGGAATTTCTCCTCTGTGTTAGAGGCATCAAAATAACCGAGATGATATAAGGTCTCCTGCTGGAGCATGGGGTTGGACTAGATGACCTCTAAAGTCCCTTCCAGCCATGGATTGCTGTGCTGTTTCAAAGCATCCTCTGAAGCTCCGTCTAGTGCCAGGATTTGTAGACTTTCCTTCTTCTTTTTCTCTTCCTCCTTCCTTCCATCTATCCATCCATCCCTTATTCACTTTCCTTCCCTCTTTCTCCTTTCCCTCCCTCCCTTTCTTTCTCTCTTCCCTCCCTCTTTCTTTCTCATTCCTTGTCCCCTCTCTCCCACTTTCTCCCCTCTCTCCTTCCCTCTTTCTTTCTCCTTTCCTTCCCTTCCCTTCCCCTTCCTTCCTTCCTTCCTTCCTTCCTTCCTTCCTTTCTCTTTCTTTCTCCCTTTCCTTTTTCTTTCTCCTATCCCTCCCCCTTTCTTTTTCTTTCTTTTGCTGCACCCCCCATGCCTTGTTTTGGGTCTAGTAAGCCTCCCTCCTGGAAGTAAACATGGGATGTAGGAGGGCCACACCCCCGTCCGCACCCTGTTTGTGTTCTCAGGAGCTGCAGGGAGGCCTACTAGGCTTAAAATGGGTTGGGTGGTGGGTTGCACCACACCCCTGTGCCTCATTTTGGGCCTAGGAGGCCTCCCTGCAGCCACAGGAAAGTGAAAACAGGGTGCGGTGTGCCCCCCCCTCCTCTGTGCCCCATTTTGGGCCTAGAAGACCTCCTGCACTTACCTGGAAGCCAGAATGGAGCATGTGGGGACTCCTGGGTGGGAGGGGCCAGCTGGTTGTAGGAACTACCTATGTGCCGAACTGGATGAAAAATTAATATCTGGTTCACCCAAACTGGCTGAATCCCACCCTGGCTGAAACCATAGAAAGAGTGCAGAGAAGAGCAGTAAAATGATAAGAGGTTGGGAGACTAAACATTATGATGAATGGTTAAGGAAATTAGGTATGTCTAGGTATGAAGAAAAGGTTTAAAGGTGACATGACAGCTGTCTTCCAGTGCTTGAGGGGCTGGCATAGAGAGTCAGGGCTTGACTTATTCTCCAAAGCATCTGAAGGCAGGACAAAAGGGAGGTTAGTATAATTACCTGAGAACACCCTTTCTATCTCCATTGCAAGAGAGTCCAGGATGGTATGACTCCTCCCTCTGATGTCATAGAGCTGAGTGCACCACTATATAAAAAGCCAGCCCCTAACTGGCTCCCCAGCTTTTTAGGCAAAGATGTGTGACAGAGGTAAAGTGCCTCTGGAAGATAAATCACAACAATTAATTTATCCCTCTCCCACCGGGACCAGTCGCCTAAGGGTGGGGCTGGACTCTCTTGCAGCATAGATAGAAAGGGCATTCTCAACTCCCATTCTCATCCATGCTGCAACAAGAGTCCAGGATGGGACATACCAAAGCCTGCATGTCCACGGGAGGGTCATCGTCTGGTCCACTCACTCCGACTGTGGGATAACCTTCTGTAGTACCCTTTGTCCAAATGCCGCCTCAAGAGAGGCAAAAGAATCCAAGCGATAGTGCCATATGCCATCTCAAACAGACATCAAATGGTCAAAATTGGGAGCGTCCTATCAAATTCTATACCTGTCAACAGTGGTGTCCCCCAAGGCAGTGTTCTAGGGCCAACTCTTTTCATACTCTACATAAATGACCTCTGTGATTATATCAAGAGCAACTGCATTCTCTTCGCTGATGATGTAAAGCTATTCAACACCACAGACAATACTGCTACCCTTCAAAAAGACCTTGACTATGTATCAGAATGGTCAAACAAATGGCAACTTCAAATCTCAACAAATAAATGCTCTGTCCTACATATTGGGGAAAAAATAAAATACAGGCTGAATAGTAAAGACCTTGTTGATGATCCAAACTCCATCAAGGACCTTGGAGTACTCATCTCAAATGGTCTAAGTGGTAGAGCCCACTGTAACTACATAGCCAAAAAGGTGTTAAGAATTGTTAACCTAATCTTACGTAGCTTTTTCTCTGGTTATATCACACTAATAACTAGAGCATACAAAACATTTGCTAGACCAATACTCGAATACAGCTCATCAGTCTGGAACCCACATTATGTATCTGATATTAACACAGTTGAGAAAGTCCAGAAATATTTCACAAGAAGAGTTCTCCACTCCTCTACTCGTTGCAGAATACCTTATGCCACCAGACTTGAAATTCTAGACCTAGAAAACTTAGAACTATACCGCCTTCAGTCCGATCTAAGTATAGTATATAAAATCATACATTGCAATATCCTACCTGTCAATGAATACTACAGCTTCAGCCATAACAACACAAGAGCAAACAATAGATACAAACTCAAAGATAATCGCACTAAACTTGCAGGAAATACGACTTCAGCAACAGAGTGGTCAATGTCTGGAATACTCTACCTGACCCTGTGGTTTTTTCCCCAAACCCCCAAAACTTTAACCTTAGACTGTCTACTATTGACTTCACCCCTTTCCTAAGAGGTCTGTAGGGGTTGTGCATAAGTGCACCAACGTGCCTACCGTCCCTGTCCTATTGTTTCTTTTATATATATTTTTCTTATATGTATCCATGTATTCATAACTATGTTTTTACTTAGACCTATTATCTTGTAAGCAATTGACAAATAAAAAATAAATAAAATAAAATATATACAGTGAAGGAGACGCCCAGGTAGCCGCCCTGCAGGTTTCTTCAAGTGACGCCTGGGAATTCCAGGTAGCGGAAGTAGCCGTACTTCTAGTGGAGTGAGCCATAACGTTCTTGGTAGGCCTTGGAGACACGTTCTTTTTTTAATTATTATATAAAAATTTTTATTTTTTAAGACAAACATATACAAACAAAACATAAAAACATAAAGCCATCTTCCATTTTATATACATACAGTGTATCATGTGTTTTTGTCCAACTATTGATAAAACAAATCCCATATCATGTAAAATTGTTTATCCTCTTGTTCTCTAATTTCAAATGTCAATTTACTCATTTCGGCATAGTCCATAATTTTCTTAATAACTTCCTCCTGCATAGGTATTTTTTCATTTTTCTAATTCTTAGCAAATACAATTCTAGACGCTGTTAAAATATTTACAATCAAATATTTCAATTCTTTATTGTACATTTCTGTTATAATTCCCAATAAAAATATCTCTGGTTTAAATCTAAGTGTTGTTTTATCATTTTTTCCAACCATGTGTGGATTTTAGTCCAATATTTTTTGCGTCCAAACATGTCCACCACATATGGTAATATGAACCGGGTATCTGATGACATTTCCAACATTTATCCAATTTGCTCTTAAACATTCTCGCATTTCTCGTCAGGGGTAGATGCCACCTGTAAAACATCTTATATAAATTTTCTTTATAAGCAGTTGACATTGTCATTTTATAATTTTGAGACCACAATTTTTGCCATTTCTCTAAATCAATCCCATATCCAAAAATTTGTCCCCAGGCAATCATCTTTTCTTTAACTTGTTCTTCTTCTAATTTAAATTCTAATAAATGTCCATAGAGTTTTTAAATTACCTTTTCATCAGTACCCATCAAAATTTTATCTAAATCAGTCAACTTATCATACACACCTTCTGTTTTAAAATCTTTATCAAATCTAGATTGTATTTGCAAATATGAAAACCAATTCATTTTTATACCTTGTTCTTCCAATGCTTGCATAGATTTAAGTTCACCCTTTTCATTCAAGATCTCACCATATCTAACTGTTAGTTCCTTTTTATATATTATTGGATAAGAAAAATCTTCAATGGTAGATATTCATAATGGAATATTGTCTTTTTATCTTTTCCCAATTTAAAAACAATGCCACTCAAATATAATGTCTTCTAAAATACCCTGTGTTTTAGTTCCCTTATACCAGAGGAAGGCATGCCAGTCCAACAGCAAGTCATGTCCTTCTGAAATCAATAATCTGCTGTTCCTTAATGTTATCCATTCCTTTACCTACATCAGATTTGCTGCCTGATAATTTAATTCCCATTTGGGCAAAGCAAAGCCTCCTCTGACGTTAACCAGATGGCCTGAGGATACACACCCCATCAGGTTCCTTTCATTCCAGCTCAACCTGCAGGTGCCAGGCCAGTACCACCTCCCCAACCATGACCCAGACCAGACCAGATGCAGTTCAAGGCCGTTTTTTATGGCCGCCATGATCATTTTAATTATTTCATCACTGAATCTGGTCCCACATAGACCAATTTGGAGACCAATACACAACAGAATGAGATTTGGTTACTGGGATAACAGATGGGATGAATGAGGGGGATGCTTCTGACTGGGTGGCCCAACTACACAATGAACAAACCCCATAATTACAAAATGTAAATGGATTTATTCGATTATTGAGACTCAGATTTGAAAATCCAGATAGCGTGGCAGAAAATGAAGAGAAGTTAATGGAAATGAAACAGGGCAAGCGACCGTTATCGGACTTTATTTGGGACTTTAGAAGGGTTGCAAGCCATCTCATGGATTGGCCTGAAAGAATGATCTTACACTATTTTAAGAATGCCATTGACCCAGAAGTAAAGAAGGCCTGTAACATTAGAGAGATACCAGAGACTGTGAAAGCATGGCTTGCCACCGCCCTCAAATTAGACCTTATACACTTTATAGTGGCTCTATAAAATTAGTCATATTGGGACTTGCTTGGCTAGATAAATGGGCCCCTACCATCAAGTGGGAGGATAAGTTCAGAAAAATCATTATTGGGGTGGCCCCAATAATGCCCCCCCTTCCTCCCACTAAGAAATCATCACCCAAATTGGATCCAACCGCTGAAGCAGCAGCCACAGCCTTGAACCTTCTTCCAGGTACTCCCCAAGTACCCAGACAGTATAGAGACTTAGCTGAGGCATTCAGTGAAGAGGAATGTAATGTTTTACCTCCTCACCGACCCTTGGATTGTGCCATAGAATTAGAACCCAGGGCAAAGCTGCCAGAACCAAAGATGTATTCCATGACACCAGCTGAAATGACTGAATTGAGGAAATACATTGATAGTAATTTGGAAAGAGGTTTCATTGAATCTGCCAAATCTAAATTGGCTGCCCCCATGCTGTTCAAAGAAAAGAAAGATGGTGGGTTGAGACTATGTGTTGATTTTAGGGGCATGAACGTCATATGTATCCTCTCCCACTTATGACATGTATCCTCTCCCACTTATGAAAGACTTATTTTTTTTTTTTGAAAACAATATTGGTTTTTTTTTTACAAACAAACAAAACAAACAAAACATAAAAGCATCAGCTCTCTTCCGTACTTATATACAAACAGTGTGTCGGTTGGTTCATCAGTTTTGTGCATTCATTTCGTAGTCTCAATTACAGTTATGTTACATAATAACTCTTATTATCAATCCAAACTTATATGTCCTCATATCATTATTAAAAAAAATCATTTGACTATACTTTTATTCATTCATACTTTATGAGATAACTATAATTTAGGTAATTTATTCTATAACAAATCATATAATCATACCAAATCTATCTTAAAAAACACTTTATAGATGTGATGTCAAATAGCAAAAGAAAAAGAAAAAACAAAGATATTCCTTATTATCTAACATTCTAAATATTCTATTATTGTATTTTTTATCGTCCAACCGTTGATAGAAAAGGTCCCAAATTTTATAAAATTGTTTATCTTCTTGCTCTCTAATTTCAAATGTCAATCTACTCATCTCAGCACATTCCAATATTTTCTTAATAATTTCTTCCTGCAATGGAATTTTCTCATTTTTCCAATTTTTAGCAAATACAATCCTAGCCACAGTTAATACATTTACAATCAGATATTTCAAGTCTTTACTGTATACATCTGGTACGATTCCCAATAAAAAGAACTCCGGTTTCAAATCTATGTGTTTCTTTGTCATTTTTTCCAACCACATGCGGATTTTAGTCCAGTATTTTCTAGCATCCTCACAAGTCCACCACATATGGTAGTATGAGCCAGGTATCTGATGACATTTCCAGCATTTTTCAGATTTATTCTTGAACATTCTTGCTATCCTTGTCGGGGAGAAATGCCACCTGTAAAACATCTTATACAGATTTTCTTTATAAGCTGTAGACATTGTCATTTTATAATTTTGCGACCATAGTTTCTGCCATTTCTCTAAATCAATCCCATATCCAAAATTCCTCCTCCAAGCAATCATAGTTTAACTTGTTCTTCCTCTAGCTTAATTCCCAATAAATAATCATATAATTTTTTAATCACCTTTTCATCAGTACCTGTCAAAATCTTATCTAAATCAGTCTGTTTATCATAAAATCCCTCTGTTTTAGAATCTTCATCATACCTTGAGTGTATTTGCACATATGAAAACCAATTCATCTTTATACCTTGTTCCTCTAGATTTTGTATCGATTTAAGTTCACCCTTTTCATCTAATAATTCCCCATATCTGTTTGTTCCTTCTTATAGATTATAGGATAAGAAAATGCTTCTATGGTCGATAACCAAACTGGAATTTTCAGATAACATTGTTTTTTTATCTTCTCCCAGTTTAACCACAAAGACTCCCGTATATAATGTCTTCGAAAGTAACCCTGTGTTTTGGTTCCCTTATACCATAAAAAAGCATGCCAACCCAACAACAAATCATGACCTTCTAGTGTCAACAATCTAGTCTTTCTTAATGTTATCCATTCCTTAACCCACATCAAATTTGCAGCTTGGTAGTACAACTCCCAATTAGGCAGGCCAAAACCTCCTCTAGTTCTAGCATCTTGCAAAAGCTTTAGCTTTATCCTCGCTTTCTTACCTTGCCATATATACTTCAACACAATTTTATTTAAGTCCTCAAAATAGTCTTTTCCGAGCCTAATTGGTATTGTTTGAAACAAAAATAAGATTCTGGGTAAAATATTCATCTTGATTGTTGAAATTCTCCCTATTAATGACAGTTGTAAGTTTTCCCATTTCTTCAAATCTAAGGCTATCTGTTGTTTGAGTTTAATATAATTATTCTCTTTTAATGTACTACATCTTGATGTCAAATATATCCCCAAATACTTAACCTTGTTCGTAACTTGGATTTTCAACAGGTCTGCCAATTCTTCTCTTTGTCTTAGTAACATGTTCTTTGACAAGATCTTTGTTTTATCTTTATTTATTTTCAAACCAGCCACCTCACCATATGTCTCTATCTTTTCCAATAGCTTAGGAGCTGTTTCTAAAGGATCTTCCAAAATAAAGGCTAAGTCATCCGCAAAGGCTTGCAATTTGAATTCTTCCTTTTTAATTTTCATTCCTTTTATATTTTTATCTTCTCTAATATTTCTATTCAACACTTCCAGAGTCAATACAAATAGCAAAGGAGATAGGGGACATCCTTGTCTTGTGCCTTTTCTTATATTAATAGAGTCTGTAAGTTCTCCCTCCATCATTACCTTTGCTGTTTGCTCATGATAAATAGCTTCTATTGCTTGGATAAATCTTCTAGCAAAACCCATCTGTTCCAATAGGAGTAACATAAATCTCCAGTTCACATTGTCAAATGCCTTTTGGGCATCTAGGAATATCAAAGCCATTTGTTTTTCAGGATGCGCCTCATAGTATTCCAAAGTGTCCAGAATTACTCTCATATTGTCTCTAATTTGTCTCTTTGGCAGAAATCCATTTTGATCTGGATGAATAAAATTATTCAGATATTTTTTAAGTCTTTCTGCTAATATTGAAGCAAAGATTTTATAGTCTGCATTTAATAAAGAAATCGGTCTATAGTTCTTAATTTGCAGTGGATCAACCTCCTCTTTTGGAATAAGTGTAATGTAAGCCTCTGACCATGTTTTAGGTATCATCTTCTTTGACATAGCTTCATTCATGACTTCTAACAATGGAGTGCTCAATGATTCTTGTAATATTTTGTAGAATTCTGCCGGAAGCCCATCCGGACCTGGTGCTTTCCCATTATTTTGTTTCTTAAGTGCTTCACTTAATTCCATCATTGTTATATTACTTTCTAGCATTTCTTCAGTCTCTTTGGATATCTTAGGTAGGTTTGCATTCTGTAAGTACTGTTTGACTTTTTCCTCATCAATATTCTCTTTCTTGTATAGTTGTCCATAGAAATCTCGAATAATTTCCTTTTTCTCCTTATTACCATAACAAACTTGGCCTTGGTCATCTATTAACTGCAATATTTTCCTTGACTCTTTCTCCTTTCTCAATTTATATGCTAGCCATCTACCTGGCTTATTTGCATCTTCAAAATAATTCTGTTTAGCATTCCTAATTTTCTGTGCCAGTTCTTCTTTCTCTATTAAGCCCATTTTATGTTTAGTTATATCCAATTTCAGTTTGATATATTTTTTCTGTGGCATTTTCTGTAATTCTTTTTCAAGTCTTTTATACTCATCTTCCAAGGCTTTAGTGGCTTGCCTTTTCCTAATATTCTTTTTTCTTATGTAGTCTATTATCAAGCCTCTAGCATATGCCTTCATTGTGTCCCAAACATTCTGCATTGAAGTATCTTCTTTTTTATTTTCTTTAAAGAAAAAAGCCAGTTCTTTCTTGATCCATTGTATAAAATCTTTCTCCTTTAAAATAGTATTATTTAACGTCCATCTCGATCTTTTTTTTTGTCCCTTCCATTTAATTGTCAATGGGTTGTGGTCTGCCCAAGTACTTGTTTCAATATTTATTTCTTGAACACTAGATATTAATTCTGTTGAGATCCAAATCATATCTAATCTGGACCATGATAAATGTCTATTTGAATAGAAAGTATATTGTTTGGTTTTAACATTTCTTTCTCTCCATATATCTTTTAAAGTTAATTCATCTGTCATTTTAAAAAAGGATTTAGGAAGAATCTTTCTATTGTGCTTTGCTGTTGTTGCTATACAGTCCAGTTTATTATCCACAATTCCATTAAAGTCTCCCATCATAATTATATTAGGATAGTCCAGTCCAGTCATTTTCATGTGTAATTTTTTATAGAATTCTTGTTTGTCATTCGGAGCGTAGATTGCAGTCAAGAGTATTTTTATATTATTGTCCATTATTTCCACCATTAATATTCTTCCATCTTCATCAGCGTAAATCAATTTTGCTGGGGTGGCCTCTTTAATATATAAAACCACTCCTCTTTTCTTACATTGAGTCAGAGAAGTAAATATTTTCCCTAATTTTGGCTGTACCAACAATTGTTCATGTTTTTTAATGTGTACTTCTTGTAAACAAATTATATCAAACTTTAATTTCCCTAATTTATGAAAAATCTTCCTTCTTTTAGCAGCTGAATTCAGTCCATTTATATTTATTGTAATCAGTTTTTTTCTCTTCCATGGTTATATTTTATATTTAGGTTTGGCAGCTCTCGTAGATCTTGGTTCACGTTGGTCTTTGATATCCACCTGTCCACCTACTGTGCCTTCTTCTTTTTCAATCTCCATTTGTTCCTCTTGGAATTCAATTAATGAGACCTCTTTTTCTGCCTCTTCCTCTCTCCTTCCAAAAAATTCTGCGTAAAAAAGTTCTGCTTTCTTGATTGAATCAATTCTATGTCTCTGTTCTTGCCATGTAAACATCAGTCCTTCTGGGATCAGCCATTTGTAATTCACCTCCTTTTTCAATAGCACTTTGGTCAAAAATCGATATTCTCTTCTCATCTCTCTCACTCTTCTGGGTATTTGTTTTAAGACCAGGATTTCTTTGCCTTTATATTTCAACGTCTTCTCTCTTGCTGCTTGTAAAATTTGTGTTTTGATGGATTTTTTAGTAAATCTGATGTGAACTTCTCTGGGTAGATTATTTCTCATCGCATATCTTGTAAAAACTCGGTACATCTCATCTACTCCATCCATCATCTTTTCCTCTGTTATTTCCAAAGTGTCAGCCAGAATTTCTATCATTATCGCAGCCAAATCTTGCCCTTTTTCTTCCTCTATGTTTTGAAATCTGAGATAGAATTCTGACCTCTCCAACTCCCACTTCAGCATCCCACTTTTATCTTGTTCAACCACTGTTAGTCTGCTATCAATATTTCCAATCTTCTCCTCTCTTCGTTTACCCTCTTCTTCGATTTTTTTGGAGTCTCTCATCGTACTTCACCATCATCTGTTGAATATTTTCCACTTTTTCATAAGTCTTCCCTGTTCTTTGTTCAGTGGTATCTGTTTTTATCTTAAGATCTTGGATTCCTTGCATAATCATCTGTAAAGTTACTTTTTCTTGTTCTTTGTCTTGCTTTAACATTGCCTGAATTAAACGTTGTCCTCCAGATGGTGGGGAGGCAGAAGTAGATGTAGAAGCACCCGGAGGTATGAGTTTCCTACTCATTTTAAATGGTTCAAAATCTTCAAGTTCTTTCAAGTTTTAATCCAATTAGAAAGGTAGCGAATTATAATCCAGAATGGAAACGTCCAATGGTAAAAAGCCCAATAGTAAAGGAGAAAAAAGAAAAAAGAAAAGATTCTTCAGGTTCTTCCAGACCCTAATCCAATTATGAAATAATCCACAATAAAAAATAAAAATAAAAAGAAGAAGAAAACCCAATAATAATAGTAATAAAAAAGAACAGAGCAAAAGAAAGATTTCTTCAGGTTCTTCACACCTTAATCCAGCTAGAAAATCTCAATAAAAAAAAAAGGGAACCAAAATAATCCAAGAGCATAGATAGAAAAAGCAAAAATCCCAGTGAAAAAGGGGAAAAAAATAAAAATAAAAATAAAAATGAGGAATTCCCTTTAAAATAAAAAATAAGAATAAAAACATTGCTAAAGTAAAAATTTACAGTAATGCTGGTAAGGAGGGGTAGCGAAACTAAAAAAAGATTAAAAAGAAAGAAACAACACACTGCACTTTGTTTAGTTGTCCAAGGCTCTTGTTATGACTCTCTTCTCTTCCCCACAAGCTTCAAAGCCAAACCACAGATATTTAATTGTTGATAGAAATCCAGAAGAGCATCTGTCTGCTGCGCTCTTCCCTCTATCTTATCGAGTTGAAATGTCCTTGAGAAGAAGTCTTTCACAGTTCTCTCCACTTCAACTGAAATATTTTCAAGCCTCTAGTTGGCAGTGTTACAAAGTTTCTTAATTCTCACTTTCCCCCCTCCTCCCAGAAAAGCGTAATGAAGTCCGGTAGCAAAAAAACAAAAACAAAACAAAACCTTGCTTTGACGTCTCCCTTAAAAAAACGCTGCTTATTCAGTTTTGTCAAAAATCTCACAGATTTCTTCTTATAATCAAAGTGTCCTTTCAAGCCTCAAAGTATTAAAAAAAAGTTTCTCACCCAGCCGACACACTTTCACTTTCAGCCCCTTCCTTTCCGGAGCTGCCCCGACTTCAGCAGCAGGGGCTGCCTCTCCGCCCGGCAAAGGGACTTCTCCTGGGTCAACCAGGGACTGCAGTGTCCCTGGGATCCCACAGGGTATACCCCTCACGATAACCGTCCCTACAGGACGGTTTAGGTCCATTTGGACCGGCCAGGGGTGAAGATATTGGCTGCAATCTTAGAGCTCGATTGCAAACTGTACCGTCATGGCGCCAGCTCCTCCCCTCTTCCATGAAAGACTTATTAAACCACCTGTCTAAAAGCAAGGTCTTCACCAAGCTAGATCTGAGAGAAGCTTACTACCGAGTCCACATAAAAGGAGATTAACTGCCCTTTGGGTAGTTTCCAATTCAGAGTCATGCCTTTTGGACTTCAGGGAGCCACCGCAGTGTTTATGCAACTCATCAATGAAGTGTTACACCCACTCCAGTACCAGGGAGTCCTTGTATACTTGATTGACATCCTTATATTCAGCGAAACCATCGATGAACATGTCAAATTGGTCAGACAAGTCCTGAAAAAACTTCTAGCTGCCAAATTATATGTGAAACTGTCAAAATGCGACTTCCACAAGGAGTCACTGGATTATTTAGGTTACTGAATATCCAACCGGGGAATTGAGATGGACCCTGGGAAAGTGAAAGCCATGCTGGACTGGAAACCCCACAAAACATGAAAGCAACTTCAACGCTTTTTGGAGATTGCCAATTTCTATAGACAATTCATTCCTTCTTTTGCTAAGGTTGCCCTCCCTTTGACAGAGTTATTAAAGACAGGCCCTTCACCCACCAAACTGAAACCTAGTCAACCCCTTGCTTGGACCATGGACTGTCGGAAAGCTTTTGAGATGTTAAAATCAGCTGAGCCCATACTCCAGCACCCAGAGCTGACTAGACCTTTTATAGTCCAAGCTGATGCTTGTGTTGTGGTAGTAGTGGCCATCTTGCTACAAAAAGGACTCTCAGAACCAACTGATGCCTTGCACTTTTGTGTCCAAAAAGCTAACAGACACAGAGCGAAGATGGGTGGTTTGGGAAAAAGAAGCATTTGCAGTATGATGGGCTTTGTTAACTTGGAGGCATTTCTTAGAAAGGGAGAAGGAGCTGTTTGAGGTGTGGACTGATCACAAGAACCTTGAGGCTCTAAAAACGCCTCGAAAAATTATCACCCAAACAAGTCTGCTGGGCTCAATACTTCAAGTGGTTCAATTTCAACATGAAATATATCCCCAGAGGGAAAAACATATTGGTGGATGCCCTGTCCAGGAAACCCCAGTTCGACAGTCACCAAGAGGAAATAGTGCAGGCTTTGATATCAGAACCTCAATCAGCAGGTCAAGTAACCACTTGAGGCCAAGCCAACCACAATCCCAAGCGCCTGGAAGACAAACTGACCTTGGAGTTGAAAGTGGCCCTATTGATCGATCCCTGGTTTGTGGAACATCAAACCGACTTAACAATGAATGAGGGATTGGCTTGGAAAGGGACTAAACTTTATGTACCCATAACCCTGAGACTAACAATACTAAAGTGTAGCCATGACTCATGGCTAGGAGGACACTTCGGGTTCTTAAAAACCCTACATCTAGTCAGGAGACAGTTCTGGTGGCCAAAAATGAAACCTGATTCAAGGACTATGTAAAAAGCTGCTTAATTTGTGCCACAATGAAACACAGAACTGGAAAATCCCCTGGTCTCCTCCAACAAGTAGCTGAACCAACACAGTCCTGAGAAGAAATCACAATGGACTTTATCGTAGAATTACCTGAAAGTGGAGGGAATACAATCATTTGGACTGTTATTGATTTGTTCTCTAAGCAGGCCTACTTTATGGCCTGTAAAGGGCTTCCATCTGCAAAAAAGCTTGCAAAACTGTTCGTGAAGCATATTTATAGACTACATTCTACGAGTACCCCGTAGAATAATATCACACAGAGGGGCACAATTTACCGCTAAATTCTGGAGGGAGTTTTTAAAGTCTATTGGGTCATCCCAAGGGTTATCCTCAGCATTCCATCTGGCCTGTAACGGAGCAGCAGAAAGAGCAAATGCCATGGTGGAACAATACATTAGATGCTATGTAAATTATCAACAGTAAAACTGGGTGGAGTTATTACCTTTGCAGAGGTTGCTTATAATAATGCAGTACATAGCAGCACAGGGTTGACTCCATTCCAAATCAACACTGGCATGGAATTTGTCCCTATGCAGGAATTACCTAGAGAACCTCCTACATCCATGTCTGTAACAGAATGGATGAACATTAAAAAAAGGTTGGGATAATATGAAAAAAGCTTTAATTTAAGTTGCAAAGAATTACAAAAAGCAAGTGGACAAACATAGATCCCTTCACCTCCATTTCAAGTAGGAGATAAAGTATATTTGTCAACCAAATACCTTAGATTGAAACTTCCTAGTAGGAAGTTGGGATCTAAATTCTTAGGTCCATTCCCAATTTCGAAAATAATCAATCCTGTCACAGTCCGATTGAGTCTACCCCAGCTGTTGGGAAAAATCCACCCAGTATTCCATTGTAGTTTATTAAAACCAGCTGTTACATCAATGATAAGACCAATCCCAATTGCTCCCCCTAAACCTTTAATAGTACAGGGTGAGACACATTATGAAATAAAAAAAATCCTTGATTCTAAATTACATCGAGGACAGTTACAATATTTGATCTTATGGAAAGGTTATCCAATATCAGATGCTACTTGGGTAAAAAGTTGGAATATACATGCAGATAGATTGGTTAACCAGTTTCATCAGGAGTTTCCCAACAAGCTGAAAGGTTCTCTTGGAGGAGGGAGGGGGGGGTTAAGACATAACATTAACCCGTTTGTATTTGTTCTTTATATGTGTGTTTTTTAGGAGACGAAATTTTCAAGGGGTGTTGAAGTAATTCTCTGTTAGGAGAATGAATGCACACAGGGAGACATAGTGAGAGTGGTGAAGAATAACACACAAACAGCACACAGCTACACTGTATAGTAAAATGTAGGTTTTTATTTCCAATAAACTTTTAAGCAAAGTCCAAACAAGCAGTCCAAGTCATTCAAAGTTAAAGCAGTCAGTTTTCAGTCCAGGGATAATCCAAATAACAAAGTCCAGTATCAAAAACAGTTCAGTAACAGACTTACATCAAATCCAAGACGAACTATGATCACTCAATAGGAACAGCAACACTCTCCAGAAAAACAGAACAGGACTAAACAACCCAGGTTTCTGGCTCCATCTTATGGCCTTTTGAGGAACCACACCCAATTACCATTTTAGCATTCCCTTAAAGAGACAGTATTAAAATGTCTATCCTGGTTTATATATTTTCCAACCCAACTATTAGGTGACTTACATTCCTAACATTCTCCCCTTTGGGTAGGACAAAATATACAACCTTACATTCTGTCCATAATCCTCACAGCAAGCCTTATGCTTTACAGAGCCTTAGGCTTTTGTAAAATGATCTGCAATGTTATTTTGTGACATACAGTATTCCAGCTTAATCATCTTACTTTTCACACACTGTCTCACATTTAAAAATCTTAAATCTGTGTGTTTTGATCTTGTCTTAACAACAATATTTGAAGACATCTGTTTTGCTGATTGGTTGTCTTCATAAACAACAACAGAATCTGTTACATCAGTTCCCATGTCAATTAATAGTTGCTTATAAAAAACTAAATCTGTACATAATAAAGACAGACATGAGAATTCAGCCTCCATTGTTGACAAACTTAAATGTTTCTGTTGAATAGACCTCCATCCAATCAACACCTTTCCCAATAATAATACAGTACCCAATGTAGATTTACATGTATTTATGTCTGTAGCAAAACTTGCATCGGCATATGCAGTTAAACTCAGTTCATCTTTAGGCTCCAAATACAATGCTTAATGCATTGTTTGTTTCAGATATCTTAACACATGCTTAGTAGCTTGCCAGTGCCTTTCAGTCAGTTCAGCGTTAAATCTAGCTAATTGGTTAACACTGTATGCTATATCTGGCCTTGACCAATTACTGAGATAAGATAAACTACCAATCAAGGACTGACAAATGATCTTATCAAAAACAGGACTTTGAACATCACTGTGGCTAAACTCCTGGCTCATCGATATTTTAGCTGGTTTACAAAGTTCCATTTTAAAACTTTTTAGTAATTGATTAATTTTATCTGCCTGTGAGATCTTGTATCCTCCCCTAGTTCTATCTATTTTTAATCCAAGATATTGTTTAATTTCTCCTAACTGTTTTATCCTAAATTTCTTTTCTAACAGTGATATTATTTTAGTAGCTTCTTGTTCAGTTTGGTGATTAGTGCTATGTCATCACTAAACCATAGTAACAATGACACTACACCATTACTTTCCTTTTTAAACAAACATGGATCAGCCATACCAGCTACAAAACCTATCATAGTTAATTCTTTAACTATACACTGGTTCCACTCATATTCCAACCCAACTATTAGGTGACTTACATTCCTAACAAGGGGGGACACCTTTCAGCAGAGGCCAGCTTCCATTTCTGGTGAGAATCAGACTGCCAATTTCGCAGCCAGAGGAGCTTCCTAGCTGCCACCAATGATACAATGGCTCTTGATGCAAATTTGGCCAAATTCAGTGTAGCATCTGCCATGAATTCTGCCACCACAATGATTTTATTAAGGTCTTAATAAAACCTAAATCAGTAGTAGGAAGCTGATCTTGCAGTTGGCATAGCCATCACAGAGATGCCCTCATAAAAAAAATGAGGCTGCTGTGGAGGCCCGGGCTGCCCAAGCCACAGCCTGGTAGGTGCGCTTGAGAGTTTGCTCTGATCTTTTGTCTGTCACCTTGAGCACATCCTCTGGCTCAGTGGGGGTGCCTGAAGTTGAAAATGAGGCAACCACCGGGGCATCCATAGCGAGAACCAGGAGACCCTGGGCCAAGGAAGAGCCCACATTGTAAAAATGCCTGTCGTGTGATGAAGGCTGAGGCCCTGTCCCCGGGGAGGCACACTGCTCCTTCAGCAAATCCAGAAACAACAGAGGAGATGGAAGTACTTCTGTATGGACCACTGGCTTTGAGAAAAGAGAGTCACTGTGACTAGAGGAAGCCAGTTAGGGTTCAGGAGCCACCTCCTCAGGACTTAATTGGGCGGTGACTAGGGCCTTGTGCAGGAGCAGTTTAAACAGTTTAAAGAGCACTGCTGAGGGGCATTCATCAGATCTAAGTCCCTCTTCCTCAGATAAATTGGGATCCCTGATCTCCCCTTCCTCCTTCTCTGACATGGAGGAATGACTGTGATCAGAGGGATTGGAGTAATCTGTCTCCTCATCCTCACCCCAGTCTGATTGGGTAGATGGGTAACTGAACTGTTGTTGTCTGGGAAAACCCCTCTGAGCTGGAGTGACCCCTTGGGAGTAACCAGGAACCAAAGACTGACCTCCCCGATGGGCGGAGGAATTGCTGAAACCCCTCAACGAGACCCTGTCTGATGGCACTGAGACCATGTCTCTGACATTCTCAGGTCTGCTCCACTGGATACAAGCCTGCAGCAGAGAGGGTGTAAGTCGCCTCAGGTTTAGGCCTAAGGCAGGGGTCAGGGAACTTTTTTACCTCTTACCCCCCAAAAAATTTATAAACGCAGACGTTACCCCTCCCGGCCTCTCCCCTCCCCGCCACCTCAGGCTGCTGACACATAATTTGGAGGTCGAGGCGGAGGAGGAGGTGCCCCCCGCAGATGGGAAGAAGCGGGATAGCTCGCCCAGGGAATGAAATGTCACCAAGCTTCCCGAGGGCTTCTGGGAATTTTCTCGGGGCCAAGGCGGCAGTTGCAGGTGCCTCTTCGCTTCCTGTGTGCCTGGCAGTGATGAGAGGCTTGGGAGGGAGCCGGGCTGGCTGGCTAGTTGGCAGGCAGGCAGGGCCTGGGGCGAGGAAGCGGGAAGGGAGGATGATATTTGGGAGCCACGGTGACACAAACTGCGCGTGAAAAGCGTGCGGTCTCATCGCAGCGCGGGGAAAGCGTCCTTTTCCCAAAATGCTCTGCCCTATGCCAGAAGCTCGCCTTCCCTAAAAACGGGCGGCGCGGCTCTTGCAGAATCTAGCCTGGAGTCATTTCCACCCAGGAAACAAGGGTGGGTGGAGGGGATAAATTTGCCTCAAGGGTGTTTTAATAACTGCTACTATGCCGATAGTTCCGCCATTGGCCAGCGCAACCTCCTCATTACCCCCAGATTTTCACTTTTACCCCATTTGGGGTAATTTACCCCTGTTCCCTGACCACTGGCCTAAGGCCTCTTTCAATAACTTGGCCTAGGGAGTAAGAGGGACCAGGGCCCCAGGCAGTCTGTCTGAAGTTGGGTCCAGACCTGCTTAAATCCTGGGGTGAAACTTCTTCCTCCACCCTCCCTGGAGACCAAGCTAAAAGATTTCTGGCAGAGTTAGATTCAGCCTCCCTTGCCCTAGTCACAACCCCTGGGGAAACCTATACTTCCCCTGACTGAGAAGTATGTTGGATCTGGTTTCTCATCTGTTCCAGTGTCTTAGCAAACTGTTTTTCCAAAGTAGCATGTCTTCTCTTCTCAGCCCTGAATTCGGATTTGGATGTCTTTTGCGGGGGCAGGGCCTTGGCCCTGATCTTTGCTACAGGCTTTCTTTTTGCTGAATGGCCTCTTTGTCTTCTTCTCTTCCTCATTGGGACTTGAGAACCTTGAGCTTCTTCCAGGCCAGTGAGGTCTGACTGGGCCATTCCACTCTCCATTTTGCTAACAGAACAGATACAAGAGGTGCCTGAAGCTTCCCCTGTGAGAATGCTGCCTGTTGCATGGGCTGGGTGATCAGTAAAAACTGTGAGGTGCTGGTAAAGGCTGCTCCACAAAACAAAATGGCCACCTGCCATGTGCGCTGGTCCTGGGATGGCCTGGTCACCTCCTCGCTCCCTAGGCTCTTACCAACCTGGAACTAAGAGGAAATTTCCTAACAGTGAGAGGAATTACCCTCTGGAATGACTTGTCTCTAAGTTGTGGATGCTCCATCTCTGGAGGTTTTAAAGAAAAGATTGGATATCCATTTGTCTGATATGATATATAAGGATTCCTGCCTTGGACAGGGGATTGGACTAGAAGACTAAGGTCCCTTCCAGCCTTATGATTCTATGTTTCTTTTCATTACAAAAGCATGGCAATTCAGGAGTAGGTATTAGTTCTGAGGTTTAAAATATAGAATTTAAAAAGAAAAGCCACAGCAAGCATTTGACTTCCACCAAAAGGAATATACCTCTGTAATAGAGTACAATCAGGATTCCCACAATTCTTAAGCTATAAAAATATACAATTCCACTTTTGGGATACCCTGTATATTAAGATGACCAACTTTTTTACAATGAAAAGGAGGACACAAATAAATTGAAGAAAAAAACCAAAGCCACTTGCGCACGGCGCACTCTTGTGCATGGCGCATTCCTACGCACGGTACACTCTTGCATGCTACACACTCTCAAAACGATTCTCCTATATGGAGCACATGCATCTCATAATCGTGTTTCACCGCACTTACCGAGCCTCAAAGAATTGTCATATCAAATACAAATACGTCACATCACACACAATGGATTGGATCAGCATCGATCAAATACGGAGATTTACAGATTAGTCTTCAAATATCAAAAAGGAGGACATGTAGGAGGACACTTTTTGAGAGAGGGCAGAACTTATAAAAGAAGGACTGTCCTCCTTAAAGGAGGTTACCTTATGTATATTATATTGATGACATAATTCCAGTTATAAGTAGGTCCATGATGAAAAAACATCCAACCAAATTTTAGGCAGCTTCGAATTATCCCATAGGAAGAAGAGCAGGTAAAGGTAACTACCATAGATCTGGTTATGGGAAGCAAACCCTAGAAAATTAAATGACAGATAGGCAGACAAAATATGGATAAGCAAAGTCAGTTTTTATTAAGCAAATTTTATATTTATACATTTACTCAGTGCACATTCCTTCCTAGCTCCAGGGTTAAGGTCAATGCTAGTAAACAAGTTAATGAAAATGAGCACTCAGCAAGTGGTCACTTTATATACCCAATTAAATTGGCAAACCCCTACAGCTAATAAACCCTTGGAACATGTTGGTTAAATAGCTCATTAGGGCAATTAAACCTGAATAAATTTGATTCTATAAACTAGTTGGCAAGCAAGCATTTATCATATTTAAGTATTTCTGAAATTTCCAAGGAGAGGGAATGTCAAATGGGGTAATGAAATACAGTATCATTTTAACATAGCTCAGAACATATGGAATTGCGAACTTGTTTGCTTCTTTAATATATTTCTTGATTTTTTATTGCAACCAAAATACTTAGACCGGGCCAAGCTAAAAAGAAAACATATAAATATGTATTCATCAAAACATTCCATTAAATTTTCTGCACCGAAAGCGTACAGAAATAAGAACATGTTCAATAACTAATGTAAGTAACCCCAAATTTCCAACTGCCTTTAGATTACCTGTACAATTGGCTTTAAAACATGGAACCTGTTTCATAGACTTCCCAATGTCATTAAATGTGCTGAATTTTAGCATTACGTGTAGTTTTAATTCAGCTTCCATTCAAGGTGAGCATTTTAAATCTTGAATGGCAGAATTGCAGTTTTATAGATCATACAAGACATTGTGGTTACTATTTTTTAATGGTTAGGAATTTATCACCATACTTACATTACAGAGAAAGCCACAGCTGTTTCATATAGCATCTAACTTCAAAACATGCTACCCATTAAGCATGCTAAATTCTCTAAAACAGAGGACAGCCAATCAACTCCTCAGGCACAAAACTGACTCTGATTTTAGTCTTTATCAATATACTATCTGCACGTTTTTGCTATAGACTAGAAAGAGAAGAATTAATCTGTTTCAAAGAAGTGTACAGGTAGTCCTCAACTTATGAAGATAACTGCGCCCACAATTTTTGTTACTAAGTAAGACATTGTAAACTGAATTTTGCCCCATCTTATGACATTTTTGCCACAGTTGTAAAGTGAATCATTGAGTTATTAAATTAATAATTAAATATTAAATTAAATTTATTAGGTCATAAAAGATGGACATATGTTCCTGGTATATTGCAATCATCATAAATATGAACCAATTACCAAGCATCTGAATTTTGATCACGTGACCACGGAGTTGCTACATTGGTCTTAAATGTTTAAAAAATGGTCATAAATCACTTTTTTCAGTGATGCAACTTTGAATGGTCGCTAAATGAACTGTTGTAAATTGAAGACTGCTGTAATGAGGCAGAAGATTTCAAATATTAAGCATTTCCTTTGGAAAGAACAACTTTATATTTCAATGCTGGTAAACTGAGTAGTAGAGATGCAGATTTATAAAATTACTTGTAATAAATAAATTAAACCTGCATGCATTTTCCATTATCTCTCTGGTGAAACAGTTGAAAACAAGCATGCTATTTGATTGTTTGAGCGAGACTAAGATTTTGATTAATTCTTATTTTTGTTAATTATTTTATTCATTTTTTTTTACATGTTTTATTTGTAGGGTTTTCAGGAGAGTTTTAAATTTGTTCTGCATTAAACTATTACCATTCATGATGGCAATTATTCGTTACTGACATTAACATTTGAGAAATGCCTCAAATGTCTTTTTCCCACTACCACACAGCTGATCTTCAACACATTGATTGTAGTTTCATTCTTTCAATTTATACAGCTGTCCATCTCATTGTCATCTCTAGGCAGCCAACAGTTAAAAACACTGTGTAACAAAAAAAGGCCCACAAAATTGGCAGCTGAGATAAAACCAAAACCAATCACTAATATAATCATCTTCCATACATTGCAACCCAATGTTGCCTGGTTTCATAGCCAATTCCATAAAAGACTAAGTATTTTTGAGACTGATGTAATCTCTAGGGGTATGTTGTTCTAAGCTAGGGATGTCAAACTCAATTTCATTGAGGGCCGTATCGGGGTTGTGTTTGACCTTGGGAGCCAGGGTGGGCATGGCCAGGATAGGTGTGGCCAGCTCAACGTCCCTTGTGTTGGCACCTGTGGTGGTCCGAGTGTTTTGCCAGCAAAAACGGGCTCAATTTTTGGCTGCAGCAGCCTCCTGTAACCTTCTGTCAATAAAAACATAGCTTGGGAAGGCAAGTCCATAGTTGTTGTATGCTCCATTTTCAGATTAAATGACCTCCTGCAACCCTCTGCCAGTGAAAATGGAGTTCTGGAAAGCCAGTCCCTTGCTATTTCCAGGGCAGCCTCATGGGCCAGATCTTAGATCCCCCGGGCCAGTTCCAGCCCCTAGGCCTTGAGTTTGACACCTGTTCTAAGCTAAGGAATAGGCACTATAATAGAAAAGGTTCTCTTTTTCAGTTTAACCCTAACAGAAGCAATTTTAAATTCCTGGAATCAACTTGAAAATACCTTTTTATAGTTGCTGATTTCTGACTGGAAATAAGTAAAACAGTAATGTCTAGTTCATTAATTTAAACCTTCTTTAGGGAAAACAGAAAATATGCAGCAAAATCGTAATATGATCATCAAAAGTTCGAGTGCATCTATGTGGAGCTATACAATTCTGGAGGAACACAAAATCAGACAATCCAGTTCTATGTTGTTTTAATTTTTCCAAAATGACTACATGTCTGTTTATGAATCCTATCTTTCTGTATTGTAGAAACTAGCCTAATTTAAATTATTGCAAATATTTATATGTTGATATTATTTTATCAGAATTATAGACAGCTTACAATAGGAATAGAACAAAAAGGAAAGTGTATTTAAATGCGGTTATATGAAACTCCTTCTACAAAGAGTGTTTGAGTCATATTTGTGAAGCATCAGCCTTTGAAGACGCTGTATACATTCTCATCAACTGCATATTGTACAAATCTCCAGAAGGGGTTGTTTATTTAGAACTTTATTTAAAAACTAAAAAATATTGGGGCATTTGGGAGAAACAATCTTACTTATTGTAAGGAACAAACCTGCACCTCATCACTAAGATTGCAGTGTTCATTTCAAAAGCCATAACCATAACAAAAAATCCTGATTAGATTGAAGTTAATTGTAGGCAATCTATTATGAAGTGTTCTTTTCTTTTTGTCTATTTATACTTTTGTATCACTTTTATATATTTGACAGAATTGACTTAATATGTCGTCTTCTACTTTACCTTATATGATTTTTTTATCTTTATCTTACTTACTATATTTTATTCTATTTTATGTCATCATAGTTATTTCATCTCATCTATCTGTTCTCATTTTATTGTATTTTACTGTGGCTGATGCTCATTTTTGATATGGTCAATTGATTAATCAATGAAGTATATTGTATCATATAATGTTAATGAAGGTATTTCTTATCTTTTATAATATAAACAATTTCATCTGAACTCCCCAGAGGTTAGTACTGCTTTTAAATCTGGGCAATGTATTTTCCTTGTTCAGCAATAAAATTTCAATAGAGCTAGAACTTACAGATGGAGAAAGAATGGAAGCATTCCCTCAGTTTCAAGTTCCAAAATTATATTTTTATGTTTTGTTGTGTGATCCAATTGTTTTAAAGTTGGTTTAAGGTTGGTATTTGAATAATAAATGGTGAAAGCAATATATATTTACAGCAGCATAAACAAAATACTTTCATTTATTTTAATTTAGAGATTAAAATTAGTAAAGCAGTTGCCTCCAAAGAATATTGAACATTTTTTCTATATATCTATATCTAGGTTAATTCCACTATTAAAACTATTTTAATTTCAATGGCCTCAACAGCTTGATGATCTTTAAAGTCTCAGACATTATATATAAGAAGTGAAGGCAATGAGAATGATTTTACCATTTTTTAGTTTAAAATTTGATATAAAAGGTATACATTGACCAGGTATGACTCCTCCTTGCTAATTCATACTGAGGAAACACTTACAAATTTCGTTAGTGTTTAAGAGAAAAAAACTTTTTCTAGTAGTTAAGTGAAAATTTCAAGAGTTTTCTAGAAGTTGAATCATGACAAGTGAAACATTTCGTTGCTTATCCAAAGTAGCTTCTTCAGTCTAAAGAAGTGACTTGGAGGAGCAGCGAAATGTTTCAAACCAAAAAGAAAAGAAGTCCAGTTGCCATGATGCACCTTCCGGACAATTCTACCTGGATGACTGATAGTCTTCATCAGCTCAAGGGTATTGTCAAGGAAAAAAGTAGTTACTCACATGAGAAGATGTCAATAATATAAAGAAACTATTTTTAGAGTTCCATTTTTTAAAAAATATTCTACTGGGAGCATAGAGGAATAGGATTTTTATATTAACTAAACTGCCTATTTAAAGGAATCAGGTTTTCTAATATATTATTCATGTATATACCAATCCATACTATTAATTAAATTAGATTTGGTTAAAAACTTGACACTGATATTCCTCAAACAGCATTTTAATCAAAAGGGGAAAGTTGGGTTTTTTTTCCTTTGCATTATAAATCTGCTGAAACAAAACAGAATTTCCTGTGGCCCCTTATACATTTGAACTTGCATTCTGATAAATCACTATCCAAGCTTGAAAAATATTGAAACCAGAGAATATGTTTAGCTAAATCAAAAATTCATTTACTGTATCCCAGGTCATTTACTGTATCCCAATCTATATACAATTTTACCTTTAAAAATAGCTTTAAAATTAATAAAATAAATTCCTACTTATATAAAAAAATTACAACATTTAGATTATATAGATTGGGGGGAAGAGAATTCAGAATTTTAGAATTAAAAAAAAATCATTTAAGTGTAACAAAGTGCTAGAAAATGCTAGCCAAACATGTACACTGGGAAATTTCAGAGTGTAAACCTATCATCTGAAATGTGGACATATTGTTTTCAGGAAATTCTAGTTACAAGGTTTCGTCTATCTGTCAACAAATTTGAATGTAGTGTTTTACATTTTAGAATTAAATTTTATTTAAATTTAAATTAAATTAAATTTAGCTGTAGTGGTTTACATTTTAGAACCTAAGTAAATCAATAGTACCTAGCTTTTAATACTTATATTGCTGAGATCACAATTAACAAATGTGTAGTAATCTTTCTGCTTTTTAGTTTTTTTCTAGCTGAATTCATCCCATGTGCAACTTAACACATGAGAATAAATTAAAAAGAAACCTAAATTAAACGAATTAAGATTTTCAAAGAGTTGTATTTGAAACTGATAAAAATAAAAAGCTTGCTATTTGCTAATTCAGTTTCAAATAATCAGGCTATGAATTATCTTACTTTATATACTCTCAAATGTAAACTTCAGCTGGTAACAAAGACAGAATTTATTTGAAAGGCATTTATTATGCCTTTTTACTAAAGAACATAGAACATTGTTGCATAGAAAATTGTTCCTTGAATACAAACTACATAACCAAAAGTCCTAGTTGCATTGCAAATTTCAAGCTCCAGATAAGTGACTATTCTGAAAGCAAGAGAAAAACCACATTCCCATTCAAAATGGTTCAGGTGTTTGTTTCTTAAATAAACCCGCAAAACACAGTATTGATAGTCTTACTTTTCTTGGAAACAAATTGGGAAAACACTTAACTATTCTTAAATCCGTGCAAGTAACTTGATCAGAGACAGATCCACTTTCTGTCTTAAAATTGCAACTCTACAGGTATATGCTCCACTAACTCAGTGGATTTTGTTTCTAACTAAATGTGGTTAGAACTTCAGTATTTTTTAGTAAATTATGCAACAATACATTATTGTACCTCAATTTACCTGTCTCTTTATTAAATAATGCAATAGTATCTTAAAATGTTAGTGATCTGGTATGTTGAGCTATTCTTGATCTAATTGCATAATATTGTTTTGAAAAAGCATTAAAATATCATATAATGCATTCCCCAAAGTATTACAATGTTTTCTGAAACTTGTCAATTACCCATCAAATCAAAAATAATTTCTAATAACTTAATTCCAGTCAGCTATCAAGCATTCACATTGTGAAGTTCTGACCTTCTTTTTGACAGCACATTTCACTGAATAGGATATACTTTTAAGCAAATCTTCACAAGGTTCTTCCACATAACTATAATCCTAAACATATTTAAAGTTTAATGAAATTTACTCATTATATCTGAAATAACAAAATGCTTCTTAAGGATAGTGGGGAGCACATTCATTTCAATGGGATTATCAATTAAATATCCTCATTTTCAAATCAAATAATTAACATACAAAACAGGCTAACGTTGTCTTTATTCAAGTACAAAACAAAATTATGTTTAATTTCCAGACATTTGTGTTGTCTGCACCAACCCAAAACAATGTTATTTTACAAACTTCCACGTAAACCCCACACATTTCAATAGATAATCAAAATGAAATGCTAGGTAAATATTTATGATTTCATAGTAATCTTATTCATTACAAATAAAAATTATGTTTTAATTTATTCTGCAGCTTCATAACATGAGTTTGTTTTTATTGGGATCACTTGTTTCCAATATTTTCAATATTTTGTTACCTGCAAACCTAAAGATCCAAACTGAAATTAATTATACACAATTTTATTTTACATTTGGTATCCAAACTAAGTAAAATAGATATATCACACACACACACACACACACACACACAGCAATATGGCTATTAGTCCATTAAATAATCTTCTGTGTAAATACAAATCCTTCTTGGATAGACAGAATATCAGTTTCTTTCTTATAATGGTTTAAGTTCCCATTATTAAAAGTAGATTAATATAAATTTTAAAATAAATTTAATTTCTATATTTAATAAAATATATAATTATTTTGATGTCTTTTTTGCTTAGATTCTTCCCATAATAGCCTCTTTACGTAGCCCAAAATAAAAATTAGACAAATATTCATAATGCAAGTGAACATGTTATGGCTAGAGAATAGATTATACAATTAACTAATGCTCTATGTTCATATTGCTCCAACATTTAAGAATTTTCCAGGTTTTCCCCCCTTCTCAACTTAAATAAAATGTTCAAAAGTTAACAATGTATTTTAAATTCTTTCTAGTCTTCAATTGTCTGTGAAAGTCGAATGTTTTGTTAAAATATTTCTGAATCTTTAGTGGTCTCATTCCCTTCCCTTATCATTAACATTTTCTTGAAGATTTTGCTATGAACTTCTTCTATTTTAAGTCTGGCACATTTTTAGATTCACAAAATGTTCCATGAGTCTGGAAAACTAAAAAACTGTTCCAAATTCCAGACTCATGGAACATTTTGGGTCTTTGCTTACGAAGTATTCTTGATGACAAACGCATTAACAGGCGATTCGTCTCTTTGACGTTCGCGATCCAAGTAAATCGCACTGAATGGTAGAGAAGACATTTCTTAAGTAGACCATTTTAGCGAGGTACAAGCTCGTCTACTTAGTATTAAAGTCCTTCTCTAAGAAAAAGCCGAGCAGACACAACTATATGTTCATGTAACACTGCAAACAACCTTTAAGCCCCGACAGAACCGCTCCTCCATCAGAAATGCGAAAACGACATTGCAGGAAAAACTCTTAAGCTACAAACGTTTCCATCTTTCTTCCATCAATTCGTTCATTCCCCTACCTGCTTTATTTAAAAGGAGGAGGGGATAGATTTTGCCTTTATCAGCATAAACGGGGTAAGCCTCTAAACCACCCTACAAACCATTACCCTATCAAACAAAAGAAGTCCCAAGAATACAAAAAAGCACTACCGCGCGAGGAGAGACAAGCGACTTTCGCGCCACAGCCTGAATAGCACCAAAGACTGCCCCAAAAGCCCGTGAATGGAGAGAAGCGGGAGCGAATCAGAAAGCTGCTGTCGCCAGCGCTACCGTGATTGAGCACTGCGATAGGTAGACGGATCGACCAATAGGACGCGTCCCTGTTACACATAAGCAAGAATCCGATCCTAGCGCTAACACGCGGCTTGCTACTATTACTACGGCCACTTCCCTGCAGCTCGCGTTGGCTGGTGAAGTGCAGCCGAGTGTTACGTGACGAGTTTGGCTGAGACCTTTCCCACCCCTTCATTTCCTTCTCTGGGGGTGGTGGGTGGTGTACTTCAGTATCAGTTAATGCTCAAGCCAAAAAGTAAAACAATAAAACGGAAGGAGGGGGGATAGCTTGTTTTTAATATGTCTTTTTTCAACCTTGACAAATTGGGGGAGCACGAAGCCATACGTACTTCTGGTTTGCATTCAAAGGCATTCTCTAGTTTTCTTATAGTAAGCTACTTGGAACTCGGAGGCCCTTACTTTTAAATAGACTCGCGTGGGATTATGCTTTGTGATATCAACACCGAATAAAGAACGGATGTTCATATGTGAATCAGCAGCGGATACTTTTGAGCCGATTAAATGTATCCATGACCTGCTATGGGAAGTTATACTTATGCTAAATTCAGGCTGGAGGCGGAGAGGAAAATAAGGAAGAGGAGGGAAAGCAAAGCTGACCAATGACATTTTTTCCAACACTTGAGAGTTCTGCTTTAGGGTTATTCCCCCCTCCCCACTCTACCCCCATCCCTGTAATTTCGGGAATCCATTTTCTCCTGTTTTCCTTGTTTATCTGAAATCAGAGGCTTTAAAAAAAAATTCTATCTTTGCCCCAAGAATTATCTATGAACAGATTTACCAGACTCCTAGAAGTAGCACAAACGATAGCTATATTAAAATATTCATCCAAGGAGTTGAATTCTGTAAAAATATATCAGAATTCATTATAAATCTCAGTTCTTCAAATAGAAACTTACCTTTTCCAATTGCAAGAACCGTTACTGTACTTCATGTGCCTATACCTAATAGTAAATCTTAGTGTAACACAAATTTTCAGAATATTTTTAAACACTCTACCTCAGCTTTGCTACTGTTCTTTCAGAACTCAGATCCTTAAGAGAATTAAAATTTCAAAAATGTTAATTAAAATGTAAAACAACTGAATCAATTTTGACATCAAACTATTATTTTCAAGTATAAAAACATATTAATATAAAAACTTTTAATTAGATTGTTAAAAAGTAAGAATGGAAAATTCTGGTATTGTTGTAGTCATTCCATTGTAATTTCAGTAACCATGTATTTTTTATCAACTGAACATTTTAAAAGCAACTGAATAACACATTGAAATGTTAATCTATAAACCAGCATTTTGATTGTAAATTATGTGAGCAAATATTTGAGATGTACCTTGTAATTTGTCATTTGAAAGAGTTAGAAGAACAATACATTTCTTAGAAATAGGATCTTTCATCACAAATGAAAAATACTCTTAATCATTTAATATGGTAAATCCATATTTTATATTTAAAAATATTGTCAATGAAAATATAAGGTACTTATTTGATAGAAATTAATTCGTGGGTCTTACCATGTTCATCAATTCAAAACTCAAATATTTCATAAAGTAGCTGATTTTATAAATGCCTGATTAAATCTAAATATGTCCTTAGTTTCTTTTCAGTTTAGAAAATATTAAATATTAACAAAACACCTGAAACTATGTTAATTTTTGTGTCACATTTATAGAAACATAATTGCATGTATATTGTATACATTGTTTCTAAAATTACAACTTTGAAATATGATAAATTCCTATTTTAACTTGCTTTCTTTTATTTAGAATGTTATAGAAAAATGTAGCATTCAGAAAGACTTATGTTCACCTAATGTTTTTATTGGAAATTGATCTGACCTAGAAGTTTATCTGTTAAAATTCTTTATACCCAAAATAAATGTTCCAAAACAAAAAAAGAATGTTAATTAATAGAAAGCTGTTTATTAATAACAGTGCTAAAAGATAGCAATTTATCCATACACATTTGCTTCTTAAGTATGTTCTGATACAAATGTTATCAAAACTATGATGAGGTATAAATTCTGTTTGATTATTTTGACAAAAGCATAGACATAGCAAAAGTGTTAACTAAAAAGTAGAGTATTTTTTTTTCAAACTAA